>NW_015392730.1:0-1389 GCF_001527695.2 Protobothrops mucrosquamatus
CTGAAGCTGCAGGATAGCCTTAATAACCCTGAATCCACTTTTTTTGTTCATGACGATGATTAGTTTCTTTTATCTGATAAACAAGTGAATAAATAATATATCCATAGTTTATTAGAAAAACCATCTTGCTCCCTTTGCAATGTCCATTTTTTTTGTTATTATTCTCTGTAGTGGTGACACTTGTAGAAACCTTAGAAACATATTTTATAACATACTTTTTAATGTAGCTAATGGGGAGACTATCCTTCTCCCTCCAACAGAGTACATCCCTCAGAACTGGGCCGGAACAATCTTCATATCACAACGTTCCTTATTTTTGTGGAACCAGGAAACATCCAGGTTTGCACAATTGATATCTGCCTTTCTATAGCTTTCTCTATTAATCAGTTAGTTTTGTTCAACTTTGAAAATACAAGCACTTCATTGAAATGTAGGGGGAAACCCAGAGTTTTAGGTAAGCAGAGTGATAGTTTATGGATTCCAGTAAGCTTTTTTTCATCAGTGATTGCAAACACTTGGAATTCTAAGAACATGAGTCCCAATGAATAGAGAGTGTGAAGTTGATAAACTCAAAAAAAAAATATCTTATATTATTAGCATCATTCACCAAGTTTATCCTTGATATCACAAAGTGAAGGTTGGTCTGTCTTCAGGTCAACTTCCTATTTTTATTTTTTAAAAATCAGAATAAATAAAACCTAGCATTCTGACAATAAATACAAATAAAAAAAATCCAAAGTATACATTTAGTATATAAGGATATATTTTGAATGTATCCTCTTCAGAAATCTGAAATATATATTTTTTTCAAAATAAACATTTCTAAACCAATTGTATGTAATACATGAATTCTGATAGATATTTTGAGTAAAACAGTATAATGCTTTTTTCTAAATATGAAATATACAATGTATATTGATTTATATATTCATCTAGAAGATAACTCCTTGATGAAGTAGTACTGGAATGTGCAAAGGACAATGATGTCTCTTCCAGGTACATTAACTAAATCCAGTGTTGCTTTTTTAAAACTCTGTTCTCTGTATTATTTTTTATGACTTTCCTACAACTCATTTTTAGAGATAAGAAGTGTTGTGTCCTGAGCCTGCAAAAGCAGGCTCGGGACGTTGCAAGAGTCCCAGGCATTTGCAAAAGCTGCCTGGGACCAGACTGAGTGGCACCGGCCTTGTGCGCATGCGCAAGGCGGGAAAAGACCGCCTCATGATTGGTTGAACTTGCCCGGGGATCAGAAGGTATAAATAGAGGCCTGCGTGCCTCTGCTCGGGTTGTTCGTAGAATGGAAGCAGAGAATAAAGACTTGTTAGAAATGCTTCGTCTCAAGCGCCATTATTCTCCGGACTTAACACTGGCGACGAAGGTGGGATCCAG
>NW_015392730.1:4550-6957 GCF_001527695.2 Protobothrops mucrosquamatus
GCTGTACACATATTGTCCATTCAGGAGTTGCCTGAATGTCCCCTCAATGCTAGGGATGTGGCTGCTGAAACTGCCACTGACCACACGCTCAAACGCGTGCTGTCATGGGTCCTGTCTGGGTGGCCTGACAGGTGCCCTGCGGAGGATTTTCAATGTTTTTGGGTCAAGAGGCACGAGTTGTCCACTTTCAATGGCTGCCCCTTTTGGGGATCGAGAGTTGTGATCCCAGCCTCCTTGAGGGCTAGAATCTTGATTTCATTACATGAGGGCCACCCTGGAATTGTCAGGATGAAGGCGCTTGCACGCAGCCATCTGTGGTAGCCTGGCATTGACCGGGCCATCGAGTCCCAAGTCCATGGGTGTCATGCCTGCCAACAGTCCAGGCCTGAAATGCCCCAGGCCCCTGTACACAGGTGGGAGGAAACACACATTCCATGGTCTAGAATACATGTAGATTATGCTGGGCCCTTTCAGGGTCAATTCTTCCTGGTTGTTGTTGATAGCCATTCCAAGTGGCTGAAGGTCGTGCCTGTGTCTTCTACCACAGCCGCCAAGACTATTCAAGTGTTGAGAAACATTTTTGCTGCACACGGGTTGCCAGATGTTCTAGTGTCGGATAACAGTCCTCAATTTACTTCCACTGAGTTTCAGGGATTTCTTCGGGCCAACATGATCCGCCACGCTGCTTCGGCTCCCTTCCATCCTTCCACCAACGGTCTGGCTGAATGGATGGTCCGTGTCACCAAGGACGCCCTCAAGAAGCTGACTTATGGCAATTGGCATCACAGGTTGGCTGACTTTCTTCTAGCCCATCGTACTACTCCGTGCACAGCCACGGGTAAGTGCCCGGCCGAACTCCGTTGGGGTCGTCGGCTCGTGACTAAATTGGACAGGTTGCATCCAGAGTGTGTAGCTTCACAGGTGTCTCAGCCACACCCACAACAGGTCCTGCATGAAGGCGATCCTGTCTGGGCCAGTAACTACGGGCCTGGACACCTCTGGGTCCCGGCTGTGGTCTGCAAGGTCTCGGGGCCACTGTCCTATGAGGTGTCAATGGAAGACGGCCGTGTTCTTCACCGCCACATTGATCAATTACGTGTGAGGCGGGACTCACCTGGGGTTCCTCCTCAGTCTCCTCTAGGGGGGGAGGAGGAATGGGAAATGCATTCTGAGAATCAGAATCTGCGTCCAACAACGGTTGTGGGGAACGACACAGGCTCTCAACACCCAAGTTCCACTGGAGATTCAGGTAGCAATTCATGGGGATGGGGGCACACAGACACCCCCATACACACTCCAGCCTGGGAGTCTCACCAGAGGTATACTAACTATCCACACCTCACAAACAATACTCCAGACATGGAGAATCACTGGGAGCATACTCACAACTCACAAGATGCAAAAGAGCAGGCAAAACAGAGGGGAAACACATCCTTTGCTGAAATGGCTCATAGAAGGATGTCCCCATGCATAAGGGCTAACAGGGAGGCATCCCTAAACCCTCACACTACAGGAAGGAGCCAGGAAAACCACACTCTGTCAGGGAACACGGAGATGAGTTCAGAGGGGTTGGAAAACTCCATTGGTGGTAGGTCAACCGGGTATAGCGATCAACAGAGTTCTGACTTCTCAAGCCTAAGAGACGGGCAGGAAAGTCAAACTGAAGTCACACAACAACCACAAGGAAATTCACCTAGTGTGGGAAGCCACGGGGAAAACACTACAAGTTCCCCAGGTCCGAGAAGGTCGCTCAGGGTCAAAGGCTTTCCCAAATACCTTGCAGATTATGTAAGGTGAGCATGTGAACTGTAATCACTGAACTAGAGGTTCTGACTGGTTGACACTACGTAAACGATGTTGGGGCTACTGGGTCTTTGTAGGACGGAACAGATCCACATCATACACACACTGTGTAACTTAACTTATCAGTTAGCATATAACCATCACTATGATGGCGTCCATGTGGGCGCCGTATTATTTCATCTAGGGGGGAGGGGTGTTGTGTCCTGAGCCTGCAAGAGGCAGGCTCGGGACGTTGCAAGAGTCCCGGGCATTTGCAAAAGCTGCCCGGGACCAGACTGAGTGGCGCCGGCCTTCTGCACATGCGCAAGGCGGGAAAAGACCGCCTCATGATTGGTTGAACTTGCCCGGGGATCAGAAGGTATAGCCTGCGTGCCTCTGCTCGGGTTTATTTATTTTATTTATTTCATTTATTTATTTATTTAAATTTATATCCCGCCCTTCTCCTTGCGGACTCAGGGCGGCTGACAATCAGGTAAAAATACAAAAATAACACTACAAATTTAAAAATTAGTTAAAAGGGAAATATTTGAATTTGGTCAAATTAAAATATAATTAAAACCCCCTCTAAAAGTTTCCCCTAGGCCAGTCCCGCAAGCTGGAATAA
>NW_015392730.1:10165-12102 GCF_001527695.2 Protobothrops mucrosquamatus
TTGGCCTCAGAGAGGACTCCCCTAGTTCCCCTCGGGCCAACCCCGAACCCCCTAAAAATTTAATAAAACACCCCTCTAAGAAGACACGTAATTTCCTTCTCCTTAGTTCCCTCAATGCTGTCGCTGAGTGCCACCTCTCAGGGTTCCAGACCCCTTCATCAAGGCCGGCCCTTAGGATCGTGTTGGGCCATGCCTGCGCAATGGGGGAGTCGCGCAGGGCCAGCAGTTCCCTCCTGGAGTACAGTCCCAAATCGCATCAGGAGGTCCAGCAGCAGAGTAGGGGAGGGGGGAAAGTCCTCGTGGTGGTAGTCCTAGTCCTAGTCGGGGGCTTAGATGGATTAAGAGAAGGCAGCATAGTTCCTAGGTCTTTTTAACCCCCATAAAAAAGGGGGGGGGAAATTGCAGTCAAAGTCAGCCGGCCCCAGCAACGCAGGCCTCCAGGTACGCCAGACCCCAGTCACACAGGCCTCCAGGACCACCCAGGCACTCACCATCAGGCCATGTTGTTCGTAGAATGGAAGCAGAGAATAAAGACTTGTTAGAAATGCATCGTCTCAAGCGCCATTATTCTCCGGACTTAACAAGAAGGTTCAACAAAAAGCATAAGAAAAAATTCCTCAGTTTTTCTTTATTCACTTTAGGCATGAATGTAATATTAAGGGAAGGCATGAATTTCATACTGGTTACTTTTATCTGATAATTTATTTTAACATTTTGTTTTATGTAGTTTCCTGAGTGGAAAGGTAGTACTTAAAATGAAGAAATAAATTAATCTGCGGGGATGTTAGACAGCCTATTCAATTAGCCTGTGTGACTGGCTATCTGCTTCCCCAGGTTAAAAAGTTAGTGCACTATTTTCATAAGGAGCAGCATAGTCTATCTTATTTCACTGGAGACATTTGTCATTGATGACTTAATTATATTAATCAACAGATCACACAATATTTATATTTATTCATTTCTTTTACACTAAAATATATACCTCACATTTTGGCTGTATAAACTATAATCCCTCATTTTCCAAAGTCTAATTTCAAGGTTTTTTAAATATTCACAATTTTTTCCAGTTATATTGCTTTGCACTTAAGAACTGAAAACCAAGATCAAAATAATGACCATTGTTTAAATAGCTTTTGATTTCCCACAGAAGCTCTTGTCAACAACAATTAATCACTGGAATGCCTTCCCTCCAGAAGTTGTGGATTCTCTATCACTGGAGATTTCAAGAAGAGATTGAACAACCATTAGGCCAGGATAATGTAAGGTTTCCTGCTCAAGCAGGGGGCTGAACTAGAAGAGCTCCAAGGTCCCTTCCAATTCTTATTCTATGTTATTCTATGTTTCAGTGTTTCTAGCAACAGTTCGCCCAAGCATGAAATATTAAGTACTTCCTCTAAACATGGAGATTTCATCTTAAGTATTGCACGTGAAGTAATAATTTAATTAGGAATGAGATTAAATAGATAAAACAGATACAACCCCCCCACTAATGTAACAATACATTTAAAAAAAAAAATGCAAACTACCCCCCCCAAAAAATAGGAAAAAGAAACTTTTCTTTCTATCCCCAGCAAGAAAATTCAACATTAACTATTTATCGCTGTCTTTTAAAGTACGATTTATACCTTCATTCCATACCTCACCCAATTTTCCATAAACTCATCTGTAAATCCTCAGCTAGCCTTATAAATTAGCAAAGGTCCAATAAAAGTTAGCTGAAATATCTAACATAGATATAATATTCCCATTTCCATTTAAAGTCTAATCCCCTAATGTCTCAATATAGTAAGCAAAATCTAATCTCAATTAGCAATTAAACATTACAAAGATTAAAATTCATTAAATATTACCAGAGATAATAATCCCTCAATTATATATCAAATGTACTAATACAGATATTACAAACCAACCCATTACCCCAACAGTACAATTCCAAA
>NW_015392730.1:13442-17093 GCF_001527695.2 Protobothrops mucrosquamatus
CTTCCACATCTTTCTTTAAATCAATTTCATCAAAATTCTTAATATTTAAAAAGTAAAACAACACTATATTCTTCCTTTGCTGTATATTTCAAAAAATTAAAATCTTACAGAGCTGGAAACACATATTTTTATTTTTAAATTGTTTAAAGAGGGACTCATTCAGTGAATACCAATCTTGTAAGTTCTGAAGGTTTTTCAAACTTGAAGAGGTAACAAAAAGAAAATTAAACTCCAAGCTGACTAAAAAGTGAGGCTAGGTCAAATATTGAGTTCTTAAAAAGGATATATTAATGGCTTAGAGCAGGGGTGTCAAACTTGCAACATCACGTGACGTGTCACGACGTATCGTGACTTTTTTTCCATTGCTGGCAATGGGGTGGGCACGGTTTCAGCATGATGCATCCAGCCCACAGGCTGGCAGTTTGACACCCCTGGCTTAGAGCATGATGGAACCCACAATTCCCAGCTGATCTCTCTTTCCTACAGAGAAAATTATCAGAAATCTGGATCTCACATCCAGCTCCCTTTTGCTACAATATCCTCCACTAAACACAGAGCATCCTTTTGTTTGCCTCAATGGAAGAGTCTCCAAAAGTGATGGTTTCCTCCCCTTTACTCATTAAGCAAGTTATGGGCATACAATCCTTAGAAAGTTATCAGTACATTAGTGGCATGAGACAATATCTATATCTATATCTATGTCTATGTCTATGTCTATGTCTATGTCTATGTCTATGTCTACGTCTACGTCTACGTCTACGTCTACGTCTACATCTCTCTCTCTCTCTCTCTCTCTCTCTCTCTCTCTCTCTCTCTCTCTCTCTCTCTCTCTCTCTCTCTCTCTCTCTCTCTCTCTCTCTCTCTCTCTCTCTCTCTCTCTCTCTCTCTCTCTATCTATCTATCTATCTATCTATCTATCTATCTATCTATCTATCTATCTATATCATATAGATAAGTAGAAAAAGGAAAGGAATTTAAGAGACAGAGATGATAGTGCTAACCTTGATTCATAGCTCTGCTACGCCTGACATTGGTTTTGGTTGTTTTTGTATTCTTTTGGATTTTTCAATTTGTCAGTGAAACGGGCAACCAGATAAATTTAGCAATAAATAAATAAAAAACATTGAAAACCTGGTTCTGAGTTCTTCCAGCAGACCAGTGGCTTCTGGCTGATCCCCAGATAACTTTAGTAAACATGAAGAACATGTAGAATAAATATTCTACAATTATAACTCATTTAAGAAATTGTTTTCTAAAAGACATGCACATCATCACACTGTTTAATCAGATCTGGCTTCCCTGTTTATCAACTGTCTTGTGTGCCAATCCTTCTTTTTGTTCTTTCTTTAGCTATGTCCTTTACTTGTTTTCCCAGCTGACATTTTTCTGCTTGTCACTCAATTCTGAGTTGGAGTGGCAGATTCCATCTTGCTTTCATGCTGTCCTTCTTTAACTCATTTCTGACACAAGAACCATGACCATTGCTAATCTATTTTTGTTAACAGCCATACCTATCCCATCAGTACAGCCACTATATTTACTGCAATTATCATCATCCAATCATTAATAATACCATAGTACTAGTCCTTCTGGAATTGGTTAAAAGTTATGAATTCAACTTGAATCTTTCATAGTAGCTTTTATTTACATTTTTCCCAGAGTATATAGGAAACCAGCATTAATCAACCTGTATTCAAAGAAACTGAGTTTAACCATGTCTCCTTAAAGATATCATATTCTCTATATAGAAATACCCAGAACCTTTAACTATGGAGGTTCTCAATATAATAGGTGAGATATTTTCTAGATCTTCAGCTACATGAAGATATTTCATGACAAGAGATGTTATATTACATCAGGGGCCATCAAACTACCAGCCCCTGGGCTGGTTGCATCATACAGAGGCCACGCCCACTCCAGCTCCAGCAATGCAAAAAAAGTTGTGATATGTCGCGACACGTCATGTCATGCAGTGAGTTTGACACCCGTGTATCTATGGAGGCAGGATCAGATCCATTGTTATAGGTTGTTCAGAATGCTTGCGAATGCTTTTCCCTTTCCTACAGGCAACTAAATTTGTTTCTTGTGAGTAATCCTTGACTGTATACACAAGCAGGATTTTAAGATCTGAAGAATCCTGATACAATAGCCAGTTTTTATACTTCTTTTGGCCTTTTATTGAATTAATTTAATGAAATACACTTTTTTACATTCTTCTTGAAATACATTGATTTGTCCTTTATGTCTTTTATTGTATCCTTTATTTTCTGAGGTTTCTAAGTTGCCTATATATTATGTTTTGTTACAATACTTATTTCATGACTCCCATATCTCTGACACTGCCATCGATTTGATTTTATGTTGGTCAGAATGCCTTTGGAAAATGAAATATAGTTTAAAAAAGTGGGGAAGAGAGAAAAACAAGGAAAAGTACTGCTCTGTTAAATAATTTGTTATTTTGATCCATAGAGTCAAATGGCTGTATATTTAAATTGTAGTCTTCATTCCTGACATTTCTGGCCATTTACTCCTCTTACTGATCAAATGCCATCAAATCAGTGTTGATACTTAGTGACTACATAGATTTTCCCCAGCCTGGTCTTTAAGATCTCCCAGTAGTATACTTACCATTGTTGTAATTGAGTCCACCCACCTTGCTGCTTTTCCTTAAACTCATGCCCCAACAAACTTTTATAAAGAAAAAATATTGTTTTATGGGTAGATCCCAACCATAAGATTTCAACTTCTTTTATATATTTAAAGAGAGTCCACAAACTATGTGGAATTATTTGTCAAATATATTATCTAAATATAATATTTCCCTGGCTGTAATGGACACAGCTTTATATATCCATTAACATGAATCTACTGTTTTTAATTAGAATGAGTCACTTTGCCATACAGTTTCATTAATTTCCACTTGTATAAAATGTTGCCCAGATTATGAGATCATTTAGCAACTTTATGAAGTTCTGGCAAGCAAATCCAACATATTGACATAATATTTTAGGAAACATATTTGTCATGAAATATTATTATATAACCATTCACAAAGACACATGTTCCAAAGAATGGAGGAATTTTCTATACAGGAATAAAAAAAAATTCCATCACATATCAACCTAATATGTTCACTATTTCATCACCAACTTCAATCTTTCTCATTATCTGCAGAACATAATTGCTAAAATGCCTTTGTATTAACTGATTTTTTTCTAAACTTAATCAGTTATTATTTCTTTTCCTGCCTCACCTTTTTGTTCTGCTACAGAATATTTATTTTTCCTATAAATCACATTTTTTATTATTCATCACTTTCCCGAGTGTTCTGAACCATAATTAAACAAGAGACAGATATTGCTGCTGCTGATAATATTAATATTAAGAACAATCACCATAGTACATCTAGTGGAAGATTTTTCTTATTTTATGCAGTAATGATGGCTACATATAGATGGGAAAAAACTACAGAAAAGGATTTATCACTGCTTCACTGAAATTAATTAGAAAGCTGCACAAACAAAATAAATAAATGTGTGTGCATCTATGAAAAGACAAATCTTTGATTCAGGAGATGCAACTTGTTTATCACAATAAAGTGGAAGGGCAGAAAATAATCTTTATGGAACATGTGCACTAATACATATATAA
>NW_015392731.1:0-4687 GCF_001527695.2 Protobothrops mucrosquamatus
GGAGGAGGAGGAGAAGAAGAAGAAGAAGAAGAAGAAGAAGAAGAAGAAGAAGAAGAAGAAGAAGAAGAAGAAGAAGAAGAAGAAGAAGAAGAGGAAGAAGAGGAAGAGGAGGAGGAGGAGGAGGAGGAGGAGGAGGAGAAGGAGAAGAAGAAGAAGGAGGAGGAGGAGGAGGAGAAGAAGAAGAAGGAGAAGAAGGAGAAGAAGAAGAAGAAGGAGAAGGAGAAGATGAAGAAGAGGAGGAGGAGGAGAAGGAGGAAGAAGAAGAAGTTAGTCCTCGATTTACGACCATAATTGAGCCCAACATTTCTATTGCTAAGCCAGACCATTTTTAAGTGGGTTTTGCCCCATTTTACCACCTTCCTTGCCCCAGTTGTCAAGTGAGCCCCTGCAGTTGTTAAGTTAGCAACACGGCTGATTAAATTGAACCCGGCTTCCCCCCCCCCCATTGGCTTTACTTCTCAGAAAATTCAACATTCAGACCCTCGGCCACTGACTCCTACTGATGACCGTCGCCGGGTCCCGGGATCCGCTTTTGCGATCTTCTGACGAGCAAAATCAGTTGGGGGAAGCCAGATTCCCTGAACAACAGGTGTCCCTAACTTCACACCTGCAGCGATGCGCTGAACAACTCCTGGCAAGCAAGGACGTGAAGAAATGCCTCGCTTCACAACGGCGATTCCAGCCTCAATTTTGGCCATACGTCGAGGACTACCTGTGCGTTTTCCCTACCCAAAACAGGATTTTTAGTTTTCGCTTTGCAACGCATGCACAGACACACACACACACACACACACACTCGTCTGAACGAGGTCATTGTTCCTTCTGCAGGAGCTGAAAGCTAATGTTCAGCCACATTAAGAGGCCGCCTCAGCCCAGCGCATTAAGCGTTCTATCCCATCTTTAAAGTCCGATTAACCGAGATTAGTGGCACCACTTAAGAGTTTAAAACATAAACACTGACCCAGATCAGGCAACTCAAGGCCGGAGCAGGGAGTCTGTAAGAGGAAAGGCCACAAGCAAGAAGGTTTCCTAATCTTGGGAAAGTGATTTGATTTATCTGCCCAGATACGGTCTCTCTTTAATCCCTCCTTCGGCACTTGGCAGTCTTAGCTGATTATCCGGCTGCAGAAGGATCCATTTAATAAATCAAAGTCGTTTTCAAGTCTTGCTCCGTTTGACCTAAAAAAAAAGTCCTAAAGTAGAGCAGGGATGGAGATGAAAGTAGATCCCCGTCTTCTGTTGAGATCTCGGACTCACAATGCCTCAGCGACAGCAACAACCAAACGGTCTAATACAGGGGTCCCCAACCTGTGGTCCGCAGCCTACTACAGGGCTGTGGCCTGTTGGCCACTGGGCTGTGCAACAGGCTGGCCAGTACGCATATACGTGTGTGCGCAGTCACCCCCACTCGCACTAGTGCCACCGCCGCTATGCAAATGGGACACTGCGTGGCAAAAAGGGGGCACCGTGTGGCGAAAATGGGGCTCCACATGCCGTGAAAACAGGGCACTATGTGGTGCAAAAACAGGGCACTGTGCGGTGTGAAAATGGGACAGTGCTAGCGCCCGCACAGCAAAAAGGGGGCACTGGGTGGGGAAAACAGGGTGCCACATGCTGTGAAAAAGGGCACCATGTGGCGCAAAAATGGGGCACTGTGTGGTGTGAAAATGGGATGGTGCTAGTGCCCACACAGCAAAAATGGGGCACCAGGTGGTGAAAACGGGGCTCCACATGCTGTGAAAATGGGGCACCATGTGGCGCAACAATGGGGCGCTGTGCAGTGTGAAAACTGGGCGATGTTAGTGCCCGCACAGCAAAAACGGGGCACCGGATGGTGAAAATGGGGCTTCACATGCTGTGAAAATGGGGCACCATGTGGCACAACAATGGGGCGCTGTGCGGTGTGAAAACGGGGCAGTACTAGAGCTTGCATGGAAAAACGGGGCAGGGCTAGTGACTGTCACGTGAGTGCTAGCACTGCCCCATTTGTATCATGCGTGCTCGCGCCCCGTTTGTGTGCGTGTGTGCGTGCATGTGCGTAAAATGCTTTCCCCTCCCTTTCTCTCTGGTCTGCCAATCGAGAAAGTTTGGGGACCTCTGATCTAATGGATATCCATTCTGAATTACGGGTGGTCCTCAGCTGATGGCCACGATGGGGATCAGGGATCCCGTTCCTAAGCCAGGCAGCCGTGGAGTGAGTTGCGTCCAGTTTTATAACTTTTTCCGCCACCGTGCCAAGCAAATCAACGCAGTTCTTAAGTGAATCAGGTGGTCATTAAACGAATCTGACCTCTCCCATGGACTTGGCTGGCCAGAGATGAGCTGGGAAGAACGCAAATGGCGATCACGTAACTCCAGGATGCTGCAACCGTCGCAAATAACTGCCCGTTGCCAAGCGCCTAAATTTTGATCACGTGACGAGAGGGGATGCTACGGTACTGCATCCAGTTTTGGTCACCATGATGTAAAAAAGATGTCAAGACTCTAGAACAGACATGTCAAACTCACGACGTCACGTGATGCCGTGCAACGTATCAGAGCAGGCCGGCAGTTTGACACTCCTGGACTAGAAGATCTCCAAGGTCCCTTCCAACATCTATTCTATTCTATTCTATTCTATTCTATTCTATTCTATTCTATTCTATTCTATTCTAAATAATAATAATAATAATAGTAAAGTTGGAAGGGACCTTGAAAGTCATCTAGTCCAACCCCCTGCTCAGGCAGGAAACTCTACACCATTTCGGACAAATGGCTGTCCAGCCTCTTCTTAAAAACTTCCAGTGTTGGAGCATTCACAGCTTCTGGAGGCAGGTGGTTCCACTGGTTAATTGTTCTCACTGTCAGGAAGTTTCCCCTTAGTTCCAGGTTGCTTCTCTCCTTCATTAGTTTCCATCCGTTGCTTCTTGTCCTGCCTTCAGGGGCTTCGGAGAATACTTTGACTCCCTCTTCTTTGGGGCAGCCCCTGAGAGAATGGAAGGCTGCTATCCTGTCCCCCCTCGTCCTTCTCTTCATTAAACTAGACATACCCAATTCCAGCAACCGTTCCTTATATGTTTTAGCCTCCAGTCCCCTAATCATCTTTGTTGCTCTTCTCTGCACTCTTTCTAGAGTCTCAGCTTTTTTTTTACATCGTGGTGACCAAAACTGGATGCCGTATTCCAAGTGTGGCCTTACCAAGGCCTTGTAAAGCGGTATTAACCCTTCACGTGATCTTGATTCTATCCCTCTGTTAATGCAGCCTAGCACTGTGTTGGCCTTTTTGGCAGCTGCAGCACACGGCTGGCTCCTATTTAAGGGATCGTCCACTAGGACTCCGAGATCCCTCTCACAGTTACTACTATTGAGCAAGATACCCCCTATACTATACCTGTATATTTGGTTTTTCTTGCCTAAATGTAGAACCTTACTTTTTTCACCATTGAATTTCTATTCTATTCTATTCTATTCTATATTCCAATATCTTATTCTATTCTATTCTATTATTCTATTCTATTCTATTGTATTATATTCTATTGTATTCTATTCTATTGTATTATATTCTATTCTATTATATTCTATTTTCTATTCTATTTTCTATTCTATTTTCTATTCTATTGTTTTCTATTCTATTTTATTCTATTCTATTCTATTAATTGATTGAACGTTACGATGTGCTATTTTTATGACTTAAAAACAACCACCGCAAACTATGTGACTGAATCCTTTCCTCTTAATGTGTCACCTGGCTGGTGCAGGTCAAACGGGGTTGGCCCCGGCTGCCATCTTGACCTATTTGAACCATTCTCTGAAAGGATATTCACAGATGGAGCAGAGACAGTAAGAATGGGGTTGCCTAGCAGCAGAGATAAAAGAGCCGGTTGTAAGATCATCTAGGATTTATTAACCAGGTTAGTCAATATGATTCAGGAGTACAGCTTTGTTACACTTCACTGGTACGGCTTGATTCAAATCAACAGCTGATGTTTAGCCTCTCTCTTTCCAATCCTAGTCCAATAGCTTAATCATAGTTGGTTCCGAATGGCTGTGTAGATCAGGGGTAGTCAACCTTGGCTCTTTTATGACTCGTGGACTTCAACTCCCAGAATTCCTGAGCCAGCTAAGCTGGCTCAGGAATTCTGGGAATTGAAGTCCACGAGTCATAAAAGAGCCAAGGTTGACTACCCCTGGTGTAGATGCTGGTCTTGGTTGGGTTGACCTCATCTTGGCCTGGCCTCTGAAGGGACCTTCACTCCAGGTGGTCCCGGCTGCCCTTCCATGATGTTAGCAAATTGCCTGTTCCCTCAATTACATTTTATTTAATCATCTGTAATAATAACAGTTATGCCTGATGGTAGGAAATGTTCACGTCGGCTCCTAATTGGCCACTGATTAATTGCTCGCGCTGAGTTGCATTACTTACTACGTGAGAACATTCAAGGAAATTGTTCAAAAGAAATGCACAGCACTCCAAAAGTCATGTACAGAGAGGGGCAACCGGATGGGAATGGACCTAGAAGATCAAGTGTGAGTTTAGCCCACATCTTAGCATGATCAAAACTGTTGTTCAGGGCTCTTAAGAATCTCCGTTTTAAGTGGAGGAAAATGTTTCTTATCCTCAATGGAACCTCATCTACATGGAGGGAAGTGTGTAGTGGGGTGCCCCAGGGCTCTGTTCTGGGCCCAGTGCTCTTCAACATCTTCATCA
>NW_015392731.1:5353-7524 GCF_001527695.2 Protobothrops mucrosquamatus
AGAAGACAGGCTTAGGATACAGGAGGATCCAGACAGACTTGAACACTGGGCGCTATCTAACAAAATGAAATTCAAGGGTGAAAAAAGTAAGGTTCTACATTTAGGCAAGAAAAACCAAATGTAAAGGTATAGTATATAGGGGGTACCTGGCTCAATAGTAGTAACTGTGAGAGGGACCTCGGAGTCCTAGTGGACAATCACTTAAATATGAGCCAGCCGTGTGCTGCAGCTGCCAAAAAGGCCAACACAGTGCTGGGCTGCATTAACAGAGGGATAGAATCAAGATCACGTGAAGGGTTAGTACCACTTTACAAGGCCTTGGTAAGGCCACACTTGGAATACGGCATCCAGTTTTGGTCACCACGATGTAAAAAAGATGTTGAGACTCTGGAAAGAGTGCAGAGAAGAGCAACAAAGATGATCAGGGGACTGGAGGCTAAAACATAGAAGGAACGGTTGCTGGAATTGGGTATGTCTAGTTTAATGAAGAGAAGGATGAGGGGGGACAGGATAGCAGTCTTCCAGTATCTCAGGGGCTGCCCCAAAGAAGAGGCAGTCAAGCTATTCTCCAAAGCGCCTGAAGGCAGGACAAGAAGCAAAGGATGGAAACTAATCAAGGAGAGAAGCAACCTGGAACTAAGGAGAAACTTCCCGACTGTTGGAACAATTAACCAGTGGAACCACCTGCCTCCAGAAGCGGTGAATGCTCCAACACTGGAGGTTTTTAAGAAGAGACTGGACAGCCATTTGTCCGAAATGGTATAGGTTTTCCTGCCTGAGCAGGGGGTTGGACTAGATGACCTCCAAGGTCCCTTCCAACTTTATACTATTATTATTATTATTATTATTGTTGTTGTTGTTGTTGTTGTTGTTGTTGTTGTTGTTGTTATACCAGCAATGGAAGACATAGACGTGGGTTTCGCAACCGGGGCCACTTTAAGCTTTGTGGACTTCAATTCCCAGAGTTGCCCAGCCAGCAATGGGAATTACAGTCCACAGAACATGAAGTTGCCACGGGTGAGGAACACTGTTCTACATATTCCGTTGCTGGTAGAAGCATTTTATATGATCTTATATGATGAATATAAAATATAAATATAAACAGCAACTGGGAGAGGGACCTCGGAGTCCTAGTGGACGATCCCTTGACCGTGAGCCAGCCGTGTGCAGCAGCAGCCAAAAAAGCTAATACAATCCTGAGTTGTATAAACAGAGGCATAGAATCAAGATCACAAGAAGTATTAGTACCACTTTATAAAACCCTAGTAAGACCACACCTGGAATACTGCAGCCACTTTTTGGTCACCATATCACAAAAAAGATGTTGAGACCTTGGAAAAAGTTCAGAGAAGAGCAACTAGGATGATCAAATGGCCGAGAGCCTGAAATGTGACTGTGGTGTACTGGAATGTCCCCTCAGGAAATTTCAAGGCACCTAGGATGATGATGATGATGATGATGATGATGATGATGATGATGATGATGATGATGATGATAACAACAACAACAACAACAACAACAATAATAATAATAATAATAATAAAGTTGGAAGGGACCTTGGAGGTCATCTAGTCCAACCCCCTGCTCAGGCAGGAAACGCTATACCATTTCGGACAAAGGGCTGTCCAGTCTCTTCTTACAAACTTCCAGTGTTGGAGCATTCACAGCTTCTGGAGGCAGGTAGTTCCACTGGTTAATTGTTCTAACTGTCAGGAAGTTTCTCCTTAGTTCTAGGTTGCTTTTCTCCTTGATGAGTTTCCATCCGTTGCTTCTTTTCTCCCTCCAGGTGCTTTGGAGAATAGCTTGACTCCCTCTTCTTTGGGGCAGCCCCTGAGATACTGGAATGCTGCTATCATGTCCCTCCTCAGGTCTTGAGACGGTTATATGGGAGGAGTTTGACTCTGTTGCTCCCGAGGATGTGGACAGGGTCTTGGGAGGGCTGAATGCAACCACATGTTTGTTGGATCCGTGTCCCTCCTGGCTGGTACTGGCAGCTCGAGAGGGTACACGAGCCTGGCTCCAGGGAATTGTTAACGCTTCTTTGCAGGAGGGTGTCTTTCCTGCGGCCCTTAAGGAGGCCGTTGTGAGGCCCCTCCTCAAGAAGCCTTCCCTGGATCCAGATGAGTTGGCCAGTTATCGCCCAGTCTCCAACCTTCGCTTTGTGGCGAAGG
>NW_015392731.1:9277-12484 GCF_001527695.2 Protobothrops mucrosquamatus
AATTCGAAACACAGCTTGTAATATTTGGTTTTAATTTGGCTTTTATCGGGGTTTATTTTCTGTATTTTTGTATTTTGTAATTTTTTGTATTTTGTGTTTATTATTTGTTTTTAATATGCTGTGAACCGCCCTGAGTCCTATGGGAGAAGGGCGGTATACAAATTAAAATAATAAATAAATAAATAAATAAATAATAAATTAAACTAGACATGCCCAATTCCAGCAACTGTTCTTTGTATGTTTTAGCCTCCAGTCCCCTAATCATCTTTGTTGCTCTTCTCTGCACTCTTTCTAGAGTCTCAACATCTTTTTTACATCGTGGTGACCAAAACTGGATGCCGTATTCCAAGTGTGGCCTTACCAAGGCCTTGTAAAGTGGTATTAATACTTCGTGTGATCTTGATTCTATCCCTCTGTTAATGTAGCCTAGCACTGTGTTGGCCTTTTTGGCAGCTGCAGCACACGGCTGGCTCCTGTTTAAGGGATCGTCCACTAGGACTCCGAGGTCCCTCTCACAGTTGCTACTATTGAGCAACAATGATCTCACCGCAGCTACACCAGTTAGATGGTTAGCTTCCTTAGAGATCGAATTATAACAGCTATCCCATTGCAATTCTATGGCTCCATATTATGGTGATTTTATTATGGTTTGATCTGAATTTAATATAATATATTGTATTGTCTACATATCTATATCTATGGAATGGAATGGAATGGGATGGAATGGAATGCAATAATGGAATGTAGAATAGAATAGAATAGAATAGAATATAGAAAATGAATAGAATAGAATATAGAAATGAATAGAATAGAATAGAATAGAATGGAATGGAATGGAATGGAATAATGGAATGTAGAATAGAATAGAATAGAATAGAATAGAATAGAATGGAATGGAATGGAATAGAATAATGGAAAATAGAATAGAATAGAATAGAATAGAATAGAATAGAATAGAATAGAATAGAATAGAATAGAATAGAATATAGAAAATGAATAGAATGGAATGGAATGGAATAGAACACGCACAATACAATACAATAGAAAATAGAATAGAACAGAACACAACACAACACAACACAGAACAGAACAGAACATAGAATAGAGTAGGTTGACCCTCTCTTCTTTCTAGCAGCCCTTCAAACACTGCAAGACTGCTGTCTTGTCCCCCCTAGCCCTTCTCTTCCTTAGACTAGGCTTTCCCACTTCCCGCATCCTATGAAACGTGTTAAATCGGGAAAGGATGAGAATTTCTGCCACCCAGACAGCCACGGAGCTCCCCCCCCCCTCCCTACAATTACCGGGTTTTTCCTCGCTCCGCTCCCCAGTCGAGATGGAAAAGGAAGAGACGCGGAAGAAAGTTGCGCGCCCTTGGAAGCGAACTCGGCCGAGGCTGCCCGCGCTTCGCAGTCCGTCTGCTTCCGAGCCCTTCAGCCGCCGGACGTTGGAAAGGGCGCAGCGGCCACCGGGGCCGAGCTGAAGCAGGGAGGGAACCGCGGCCGGCCGGGCTGGACTACGCGAAGTCCTGGGTTGCCTTGTCCCCACCGGAGGGAAGAAGTCAGAATTGGCCGACGCGCCGCACCTGGAATCCTAAAGCACTAAAAGCGCAGTTTGCAACCGTGTAGGAGGGGGAATAAGAGAGTTGGAAGACACAGGTGGGACCTTACCAAGGCCTTACAAAGTTAACACCACTTTAGGACGCCTTGATAAGGCCACGCTTGGACCACTTTTGGTCCCCACGATGTAAAAAAAAGATGTTGAGACTTCAGAAAGAGTGCAGAGAAGAGCAACAAAGAGGATCAGGGGACTGGAGGCTAAAACATACAAGGAACGGCTGCTGGAATTGGGGATGTCTAGTTTAACGAAGAGAAGGACGAGGGGGGACATGATAGCAGCCTTCCAGTATCTCAGGGGCTGCCCCAAAGAAGAGGGAGTCAAGCTATTCTCCAAAGCGCCTGAAGGCAAAACAAGAAGCAATGATCAAGGAGAGAAGCCTGGCTGAGGAATTCTGGGAGTTGAAGTCCACAAATCATAAAAGGGCCAGGTTTGAAGACCCCTACACTAAAGGGTGGGCAGGATGCCAAACAAAAAACAAAAAAACCCTTCTACACCACAGTAGGTCTGATATTATTATTATTATTATTATTATTATTATTAGTAGTAGTAGTAGTAGTAGTAGTAGTAATATTAATGGTAATAGTAATAGTAATTATTATTACTATTAATAATTAATATTATTAATAGTAATAATTATTAATAATTACTACTACTAATAATAATTATTACTAATAATAATAATAATAATAAGTAGTAGTATTAGTAGTAGTAGTAGTAGTAGTAGTATAGGGTTTCCTGCCTGAGCAGGGGGTTGGACTAGATGACCTCCAAGGTCCCTTCCAACTTTATCATCATCATCATCATCATCATCATCATCATCATCATCATCATCATCATCATTATTACTACTACTACTACTACTACTACTATTATTATTATTATTATTATTATTATTATTATTATTATTATTATTATTATTATTATTATTACTTGGAAGGGACCTTGGAGGTCATCTAGTCCAACCCCCTGCTCAGGCAGCAAACCCCCTACCATTTCAGACAAAGGGCTGTCCGGTTTCCTCTTTAAAACTTCCAGTGTTGTTGTTTTTTTTTCATGAATGGATAGAAGGAAGGCAGTTAAAAGCAATTTGCTATGGAGATTATTTCCGAGTCAGTGATATTCATCGTCCGGGATAAATAAACACCCAGGTCCTTGGAAGACTTTGCACAGACGGCTGTCCTTCGCACGATCTAAAAAAAAAAAAAAGAAGAAGCTAACTGGGTTAGTCCCCTTGTCTGAAATGGTCTAGGGGTTTCCTGCCTGAGCAGGGGGTTGGACTAGATGACCTCCGAGGTCCCTTCCCACTTTATTATTAGTATTAGTAACAGCCCCAATGAAGCGACTTGGCAAGCGGGCCCTGTAAAAGGCCGGGCCTTGCGGGCTTTCTTGGTCCTAGCTTAGAGGTGGATGATGGGTGGTTGAATCCAAGCCACTCGGACGGGTCCCAGCCTAGTGAAGGATGCTCTGACCCCCCCCAAAAAAAACTTTCCATGGGGGGAGGTTAACGTGCCTGTGTAGCCGGAGGGCAGTCTAAGCTGCAGCCCCCCCCCACACTCACCCCCCACCCTTCTGCTCCCTGCTGCTCCCCCC
>NW_015392731.1:15472-17088 GCF_001527695.2 Protobothrops mucrosquamatus
ATAATAATAATAATAATAATAATAATAATAATAATAATAATAATAATAATAATAATAATAGTTGGAGGGGACCTTGGAGGTCATCTAGTCCAACCTCAGGCAGGAAACCCTATACCCTTTCAGACAAATGGCTGTCCAGTCTCTTCTTTAAAACTTCCAGTGTTGGAGCATTCACAGCTTCTAGAGGCAGGTCCTTCCACTGGTTAATTGTTCTCACTGTCAGGAAGTTTCTCCTTAGTTCCAGGTTGCTTCTCTCCTGGATTAGTTTCTATCCGTTGCTTCTTCTCCTGCCTTCAGGTGCCTTGGAGAATAGCTTGACTCCCTCTTCTTTGGGGCAGCCCCTGAGATACTAGAAGACTGCCATCATGTCCCCCCTGGTCCTTCTCTTCCTTAAACTTGTTAAATTTCTTAAAACACTCTCTCTATGGATCACTTATGGTGAAGGTGCACAGGGTTGTTGTTTTTTTAGCTAAGGGCAGTATATATTCTACAGGTTTGGCTATACCCCCCAGGACACTTGCACCCAACATAGGGATGGTTACCTTAGGCCAACTTTACATGTGATTCCTTTAAAATGTCAATTAAAAAGTAAATAACACGAATGAAATTCAGCACACGGATGGAAAAAGAGCCAATCTTTCCACACCCTTGAGTGCTGCGTGTAACAATTCACCCTTTCCCACGCATGAACAATTACTCCCGGGAGTTGCCAAGACTGGGGTGAGGGGTTGGGAATTTGAAGCCACTAGTCCACGGCAGATGGCAGCACCTAGCCTTTCCGAGCTAACCACAAGGAAAGTTTAAGTAGTCGGAGGAGAGACTACGAGTAAAGTCTAGGGCTGCGGCTTAGATTAGGCAATGAAAAACAGCAAATGCTGCCATAGGGCTGAAGAAAAAGAAAGGGAGGGGAGGAGAGGAGAGGAGAGGAGAGGGACAGAGGGAGGGGAGGGGTGGAGAGAGGGAGGGAAAGGGAGGGGAGGGGGAGGGAAGGCGGAGGAGGGAAGGGGAGGGAAGAGGAGGGAAATCCTACCTGCATTGAAGGCATCGATGGGATCAACTAGATCGGACAAATGTAAAATTGCTTCCATCTAACTGCAGTCAGAACTTTACGCTAGCAGAAGGCCAGTGAGGACCCTTTGGGGCGACCTAGGCCAACTTTCTACCACAAGGTGCTCTTTAAGGTGAGTTGCACCTGCTATTCTCCCCAGCCAGCCTGGACAAATGGAAACGGAGGAAGGGACTCGTTTGAAGAGAAACAAACTTTACATGGATTCATGGGAGAACAATTTCCTGCCTCTTCCAGTAGCCTCTGCCTTTGACTGGATGCCCAGGACATGTTTAACCTTGTGACGGAGTTGGCTCATTTTTCTAGACTCCCCACAATCAGTCATAAGAGAACTAACGGGGGGGGGGGGGGGGTTAAGATATGGAATAAAACCATGGGGGCTGGACTAGAAGACCTCCAAGGTCCCTTCCAGCTTCTATTCTATTCTATTCTATTCTTTATTCCATAGTCCATATTCTATATTCTATTCTATTCTATTCTATATTCTATTCTATATTCTATTCTGTTACATTACATTACATTCTATATTCTATATTCTATTCTATTCTAT
>NW_015392732.1:0-6476 GCF_001527695.2 Protobothrops mucrosquamatus
GTCCAAAATTTTTTATAGTCTTTTTTCCAATTTTATTTCTTTTTTGTACATAAAAACAAGAGTCTCCAATAAAAATAGGAAAATTTTTGGTCCCCAAGTTTCAGGAACATATAAATCCAATTAGATTAAACTTGTTCTTTTAATGCTTTAATTCTCCTGGGTAGTCAGACACCACTATTCTTGGAGGGTGGGATAGGAACTCCCTTCCCTCTCTTATCACAGGGGGAAAGATACTTCAGGCAGCTTTTACAGGAAGAGAAAGTATTTAGGGTAAAGAGAAGATCAGATCTCACCCAGTTTCATCCGTATTGCTTTCGAAGTGTTTGGTAGTAGGTTTGACTTTGGCTGTTTGCAGCCTAATGACGGGCCATATTACTATGGCTGGTCTTTCCTCTGCCAGTTTGGAGGGCTGCCCCAGATTGAGCGGAAGGGCTGCCGCCCTCCCACGATCAAGCAGGGGTCCCCTCCTTGCTCGTCGCTCCTACAGGGCAACTTTCGACCCTTTCCAGGGTCCCCCAGCGGAGCAAAAATGGACACGGAAGACAGAGCTCACTTTCTGAACGTCCGCGGCGACCGTGGCGGCAACCCAAAAGTTCGTTATATTATTTAATAGTCCGTTTTTTTACCTGTAGTTCTTAAATTCACATAAAAATTATCAGTGCCTCATTAGCTGAAACAGAAGATATCGAAAGTATTTTATGAAAAGTACTTTGATTTCAAACTATTGTTTTATATTAAAAAAAGAGAATCTTGGTGAGAAAACAGATCAAAATTTGTTGGCCACAGAGATTGATAAATAAAATAAAGAGCTTATAGGAACTTAGCACAGAGAAATGACAACACATTCAAATGTTTGTCAATATATGAATATAGACAGTGCTATTCAAAATCTGGATCACTGATACCATACTGTGTCATATTTGGCAAAGTCTAGTGGCTCTCAACAGTTCAAAGAAGAAGAAAAGCACCCTAATCTGTTTGCCCACAGCTAGCTGAGTGTTGTAGCCAAAGAACAGGAAAGGTATGCATAGATTGAGGTAGCTGGAATAGTATGAACAGTTTGGCAGTGAAACCTGATGCTTTAACCACAAATATTGTCATAGATTTTATGTTTGCACAGAAATCTATGAATTATTCACATACAAAGGGAATATTTTGCCAAAAAGCAGATGTGAATGATAACACTTTCATTGGCTGAGCATAATCTTGAGTGAATTGAAAGTAAGCAGCATGTTTCTGAATCATGATATAGTCAGAGAGCTGATTTTACAACCATATTATAGTACCTACCTTTTCAAAAAAATCAGGAAGGTTCATACAACTGCATAAAGAAATGTGCAGCTTACCAGGTTCAGTCTCCAAGAAAGAGCCAGATGCTAAACTAATCTTAACACAGATGAATATTACATGATCCCAAATTCTTGTCTGGTGAGTATTAAATGTCAGCTGATATGGACATATTTTGTTATTGGTAACAAAAGGCCACTTTTTACTAGCTTATTTATTCACATTTATTATTTGCCCAACTCCAAAAGATTCCTGGTAGCACTGAAAACTAAAAAATCCATAAAAAAACAGAAAAATCATCAAACAGTACAAACTAAAATAATTGTATAAACAATGCAAATAAAACAAATCAGGACCCCCAGAAATATAATAACTCATTAATACATTGTGTAAGCCACATGGAGTCACCATGTGTGAGTTCGGAAGCCATATAAGTTTGTTTAATAAGATAAAATAAATAAAATAAATCCAAGTCTTAGGACCACAGCCAAATTTTAATAGCTTTCTGGAAACCTAGGAGAAAGGATGTCATCCTTTTCTCTGGAATGCTGTTCCCGAGTATGAGGGCCATTACAGAGATGGCACCCTACCTCATTCACACAAGATGACAATATTTAATAGAAGGGACCTGGAACATATTGAGCAAGGTGGAATATATTGCACACAAATGTTCCATTTGATATTCAGGTCATATGGCTTTATAGGTAATAACCAGCACCTTTAATTATACTTTAAAGCCAACTGGCTGCTTTCATAGCATGATGGTACATGACATACCAAAAGGTTTCTGGTGCTGCTCTACACCAAAATTAGATAAGTTCTCCACCTTAAGTTGTTTACAAAATAATGAAGCTAGGTTATAAATTAAATAAAAAAATAACTTGAAGCAACTCAATCTTTGGAGAAAGAGTTACTCTCCCATATCTTTTCCAGCTTAAGTACATTAAGTACATGAAGAAAGAACATTCATACCAAAAGCAATAGTTCAACATCCAAAAAACCTCTTTCAATACATCTGTTCTGCAGACCATTCTGTTTGCAATTGGAGACAATGCAGCTTTTAAAGACCCTAACACAGATAGAAGTACACAAACCTTTCCAGATCAAGGGTACTATATGCTTTTTGAATAGTTTGCAATGAATCATGCTTGATTGTAAGAAAGGCGAGTCAAGGAAGGAAAAACAAGAAGAGATCAGACAAAATCTGTTAGTGGATTTGTTTAATGGTGTTTATACCAAAAGAGACTAGCTTGATGACTTTGTATGTACCTATATATCTACATATACATACCCTTATGTATATAGTCATGTACTATATACATGCACTTTATTTGGCCTATTCATTGTAATTTCACCAACATAGTTTCCTTGCCTACCAAGAGGACAAAAATAACAGGAAAGTTTGGTTTATACTTGAACAAAGCTGCATATTGAACAAAAAAAACATTTGACAGAATCTTTCCTGAATTTGGTCATTAAATTTATTTACTCAATAAATTAACACTGACATCTGTGAGGACTACTTATCCTCATGGAGCTCTTTGTGACTTTGAAGCTCCAAATAAGTATGTTGGAAATATTTGTGACATGTGAATTTTTTTTTTCTTTGATGTAATATGTTTGAAATTTCTAGCCCACTCAACCAATATTAATCACAAAAATTGAAATTTTTCTATCTATATGGAAATGCTGTTTGGAAATGTGTCTTTGGAAATGCTTATCTAAGCTCAAGCCAGTGTTTTCAATGACTTCAATGATTGTTGTATCTATTTATTTCACTGTAATGCCTGCAATGTAAGGTTATATAAGATAATCATTTTCATATACAAATTCCTTTGTTATTCAACAAATGAAAATAATTCAATGAATTCTTATATCAATATTATTATTAACTATTTACTTATCATTTCTCATCTATAAAATGTTTCTTGTGCTAAGAGCCACAATGATGTTTTCGGGTACAATCTAGATTTGTATTTGTTTCATATTCTCAAAATGGCTTATCTAATATAATGATTTTTAAAATCTACAGTGATATGTACATTAACTTTGTCCTGTTGTAGATATCCCTGCCACCAAAATTTCAGATCACTTCCTTTTTACTCTAAACTTGCGGTTTTTTTCCCTGTCCCCCCCCCCCCCACAGGCACACATTTGTATGGCAGGGAAAAAAACCCACTAGATAGATAGATAGATAGATAGATAGATAGATAGATAGATAGACAGACAGACAGACAGACAGACAGACAGACAGACAGACAGACAGACAGACAGACAGACAGACATTATTTTAGAGGTGCTAAGCTAAGAATATCATGCACCTACTCAGAAATAAATACTGCTCCCAAACATTTCTTAAAGACTGATCACAAAATGCTTCAATTAAAGCCTCAAATGTTGAAAATCTACCCAGTCTATACACAATGAGTACAAAAATGCTTTCAATAGATGGCCAAGTATTATAGGCCATCTAGATATCCATTGAAATGCCAACCGATACTCCTATATGTCAGGAATATGAATTCGTCGTCAGTGTATCTTTAATACTTATGTATTTTGGAAAGGCCAGCTTTTATCAGTGAAATCCTGTGTCTTGCAATTTACACAGGGATGTCTGAGGAATCATTTTTCTGGTATTATCACTTAAAGTGATACTGTTTCAGTAAAAACTGTCAGTGCAGCAAGTTTCACAGTGCTGTCAGAAAATCTGCATTTGTGGTAAAGTTTATAAATACATCACTTGTCAGATTTACCAGTACATGAACTGAGAAGAAAGAAAATATTAGAATGCTGAATACCAACAGTATTACTCCAAGAGAATTGACACTTTTCTTTCAAATGTAGATTAGCCTTCAAAAGCTTGGATTTTCTTTTAAAAAATTAGTAAAATAATCTAGCTTTTGCATATGTCAAAATACTCATTAATATTTTATAAAATGATATATTTTAGTGCTTTACTATGAATACAGAGAAATAGTAGATCCAAACTACGTGTTCCATGTTATTATAATAAAATAAAATTATACATCACTTTCTGCAAAGTCTTTATTAGTCAATTTGATTGATATTTGAAGTATCAGCCAAGTCCTGTAGTATATAACAAAAGAAGTGATGGGACAGGGGAAATACCAAGACAGACAACATTTTATTGGTTATGATCATTCTTTAGTTACTTGCAGGACTTGCAAGCTGCTGTAATCAAGGATTAGGAGCAAGTTTGTGAAACAGAGGTGGGACAAGAAAAGCAAAAAGTTAAATGCCAAACAATTAACATAATCACTACTTATTTTCTAGAAGTGTAACAGCAAACTCTTTATCATTCACATGAAGTTGGAGCAGTTTGAGAGATAGTAACGATAAAACAGATGGAATCCAATACTTCTTACACTAACGCTACCAGAAATTTACCTGAATCAAGCTTTGTTTATTACATTTATTAGACTCTTCCCTAATTTTATCTTAGGACAGATCTTTCTGCAATAAAGAATAATTGTGGACTTAGAGTCCCCTAAAACAATTATACATATTTATATGGTTCTGGGCAGATAAAAAAAACAAAATCACAATTCACAAGAAAAGTAGCAAAATGAGAACCATAAAAATCTCACTAACAATGTTTCCTGTAGATACTGTCTTTTCCGCTACATTCTGGATCAGTTGAAACTTCAAAATGTTTTGCAAGGGGAGATCCATATAGACCAAGTTGCAGTAGTCCAACTGGCATGAGACTAAGACAACAGTGATCATGAGCAGTGTCTCCTGTTGTAGGAATGGGGACAACCAATGCATAAATTTAATTGTGCAAAGGCCCTACTGGCCACAGCTTCCAGTTATTTCTTAAACAGATTGCACACAAAATTTGCCTGTGGGAGTGTTACCTAATTCAGAATTAATGATTAAAAAAACTCCTATATATGAAGAATACACAGCTGCTCAAAACTGTCAGGGTTGAGTTGAAGCAGGATCTTCCCTATCCTACCCTGGCTCCGCAAAGGCAAAAACAATTGTGATACATCACAATACGTCATGTGACACGGTCGAGTTTGACATCCATTATTTATGGTATCAAAAGGCACTGAGAAATCAAGGAGAGCCAATCCAAGGCATGACACACATGATCAAAGAAGCTTTAGTAATATGTCCATGCATGAAACCCAATTTAACATATCCAGATCATCTTTTGAAACCCCAGGCCTTGCAGCTTCTTAGAATCTTCTCATAAAAGGAACACTTCCATCAGTAAGTGGGGATTTGAAAATGGATTTCAATAACCACTGAAAAGGGCAGAAGGTTTTCTCTAATCATCTGGGGAGGGAGTTGCTCTTAGAGACAATTTTCTTTTTTGCCAATGAAAATAAATCTCTGGTTATAAATAGTGTGTAATAACTAACTTTGCTATAATCAGCAAAACACAATAACTATACTATAGACACAATATAACATACTATGCTATAGACACAAGACACAATAACTATAGCATCTATAGTTATGTACTGCTGAAGTCAATTTTCCTATTGTTCCATAAAGAAAACTTGCTCAGAACCTAGTGCAGTATATTTTGAAAGAATAGTATGCATTACACCAATCCCTTTATCTTGCAAAATTCCCCAGGCAATAGCTCAGCATTTAGCAACTTTCTCATTCCCCTTCTCTTACTCCTGGTGGCCTAACTCCCATCTCTTGATCTGTCTGTTTCATGCCGTCACTACTTCTCTTTAGATGTTTAAGATTCAATCCTTCCTCAAACAATTACTGGTGATTCACCCTGAATCTACTAGCTCTTTACCTCTTGTTACCCAAAGATTGTCAGTCAAGCTACCTTACTCATTTATGCATTCACAGTAGGGGCAAAGTAGTAAATGGAAGAGGGCCTTATGCTTTACTTCTTGTTTGCTTACAAGTATGTGGTGTTACTCTCTTCCCCGTCTCTTTAGATTTACACTTTTTAGGTTAATCTTTTCTTTTTCTCTTTGGTAGCCATTATTTTAGACTAAACATTTTCTGCTATATTACTATTTTTCAAAAGATTGCTTGAATCCAGTTCTACAAGTTACTTTTACATTTTTCTTAACTCTGCTAAGTTTCATTTCTGCTTCCCTGCTTCTTCTAATAATCCTCTCTTGTCCAGAGGTCCCTAAATCTAATTTTCTTACTGACTTCAAGCTGTCTACCAGCAGCTTTTTATCTTT
>NW_015392732.1:8656-11129 GCF_001527695.2 Protobothrops mucrosquamatus
TGTTATTTTTTCTCTATTTCTTTTTGGAAGGATGTTTATATATTTTGCATATGGTTATCTTGTTCTAAAAATAGCTACGTTTAGTGACAGATTAACTACAGAGTAGTTGCAGGCAAAATGATGTTTTCATTCTGAGGATCAGTTTCAGCTATCTGATTGTGAATGTTAATTACTTAATCCCATGGTGAATGTTGACTTTTTTTAAAAAAAAAAAAAAATGTTGGCAAGCCAGTGAGAAAATTCTGTAATCTAGCAGTGAAAGCCAACAATAGCTACTTTTTAGTTAAATCTGTTCAGCTATTAGAATTGTTGAATATATTTCATTTTAGGATTCTTTAATATTCCATAAAGTATAGCAAAATAAAATATTTTTGATATCAGTACTTGAAATACCATAATCATCCCTATGACTACGCTTCAGAATAAAGTCCAGAGTAGTTGGTAAATATTAAGTATATATATGCTTGTTTGTTTAGGCTAATTATACTATGTTAATAATGATGATGATGATGATGATGATGATGATGATGATGATGATGATGATGATGATGATGATAAAGTATGGCTGGTTTATCTGATACCATTTGAGATGATGATATAACATTTAATATAAATGTGACATGTATGTAAATAACAGAAAGTTAAAATCCAGCTCCCTATATTCCAGAAGGTGAAAACCTTGAGGTGTGGTGCAGCCCTTAATTTTTTTTGAGGAAAACTAAGAAACAGAATAGATAAAACAGTAATAGGAAACTGTGTATGTCACATGTATAATTGAAACTAAGAATTTGCTTCATATACTTCTTTTTTTTCAGGGGCGGAGTCTTAAATTTTAGAATTTTCAAATTAAAACAGCAACGTTCATTTTTGACAACTAGTTCAGAAAGGACTCTAGACAGAACAAGAAGAGGGAGAAATGAATTGGGTGGGGGTTACATGAATCCTTTTTATGTCAGATTGCTTGCTCTTGTCTATGCCAATTTATTAGATTTGTACATTGACAAATCCTTCGAGGCTCCTGACAACTTACAATAGCAAAAAAACATCCATAGTAAACTCCCACTTAGCCCATAGCAAAATAACTTAATAAAGCACAGTAAATTCAACAATAAAAAGAACAATGTAAGGGCAATATAAATACACCATATAAAATAAATTATGCCAAACATACGACCCCAAAAGTTACTTTGGATATTTAATGTTGATTGTCTTCTGTAAGGCCATAATTGAGAGGACAAGTCCAGTTTCCAAGTGAAGTTGTAAAATAGGTGTATGTAGTAGCAAGTGCAAAAAAAAACAAACTACAGTTTTTTGTCTTCAACACACTTCATGAAAATGGGAGATTATCAGCAACTATTTTTAGATAGACAGATCAACTCAGTCTACAGAAGGTTCTACATGTAGCTTGGTGCTCTGACTCAAAACTAGCACTTTTGCTTGTACCCATTAACATATTGTTTCAAATATAATATGTTTAGAGGGATGAGCCTTGTTGGTAGGCAGGCTACTGAAATTTGGACAAATATTAAAAGTTCCAACACAACTGTGCACCTGGCCAAGAAGGAATACATGGTTGATGGTATCTAAGATGCCAAGAGTCCCAATAAAAGCAAGACAGAACTATTATCAACATCAAAGTCCTAATAAATATCATCCATTAGAGTAACTAGTGCAAGCTTCATACTATGTGATCATTAATCTAAGCTGATATGAATCAAGACAATCAATTTCTTTTTTTCTTTTTTTTAAACAATTTTATTTATAATACAATTAAAAGAAACATTGGATATAACGTGACATTACAGTGTATACATTCTTATCAAATTATTTCACATTTTACAATCGGTTCTTCATCTCTGAATATACATCTAAATTTTATATACAACACTTAATCTATTTCTCTATTTGCTAACCTAAAATTACATATATTTCTATCTTAACGCTAGTCTATAATCCCAACTGTCCTCCTCGAATCCCTCCAGCAGTAAAATGTATCCCAGGTTTAGAAATAAACTGATCTACATTTGTCTTTCAATACCATTGTGAGCCTGTCCATTTCCGCACATGATAATATTTTATATAGTGTCTCTTCCTCTGAGGGAATGTCTTTGCTCTTCCATTTTTGTGCGAACGCTAGCCTAGCTGCAGTCAAGATATGTAACAGCAAATAGATTGTTCCCTTATTGTATTTCTCTGTAGTTATTCCCAACAGGAAAAGTTCAAGTTTTAACTCTAAGTCCAACATTAATATATCTTTCAGCCATCTTCGTATCCTTTTTTTTTCAATATAGAATTTTATTGTTTTTATCATAAAAGAAGAAATACATCACAAGTATTACACAATGATTTATCCCATCCCCCCACCCCCCGGACTTCCCAAACCAAACCTAGGCTAACATTCAACTAAAAGTAAACAAATATTAATATCTCTAACTCCAAACTCTAAACTTAAACAATCCATCTCCTCCGTGTT
>NW_015392732.1:12622-17087 GCF_001527695.2 Protobothrops mucrosquamatus
TCGCCTACATCGTCCATATAGGACGACTCGGGAACTCAACTCCTACCCCGGGCAGCTCACCGATCCCCTTATGCCCAGGGGAAAGGTATCAAGCCGTTTGACAGCAGATGCTGGCTGTCAAACCGGCTTTTACGCAAAACAGGCGGGAGGCAGCAAACAGCTGCGACCAGCGAAATCGCCTGCCACCGGAAGTCCCCAGCCATCTTCGTATCCTGTTCCAATACTCACAAGCCTTCGAGCATTCCCACCACATATGATAATATGATCCTATTGCTGTTTTACATTTCCAGCATAAAGGTTATTTCTTATAGGTTATTCTGGAGCTGAATCACCACCATACATTCAACAATCTTCCACAGAAAGGAATTAAAACTGGACCTTAGGTCATAGTTGTAAAGCTCAGCTGGATCCATAGGAGAACATGTAAGGAAGTAGTATTTTCCCAATGCTACCAGCATCATTCCCTCCCATAGTGAGGCACTGATAACCTCTCAGGTACAGCTCAGTACCCGGAGAAACAAAGAAAAGCATGGATCAAGGTCAAAAGAGGCAGAGGTTATTCCAGGAAGTCCTCTGCACACTTTCTCAGAACCTACAGGTTAAAAGGAGTCTCAGATATAAAATCCAGTTATAACTACATTAGACTCTGTCCAGGAAAATGCAATTCCTTGACAAATCTGCCCAAACATAATAGTGAATTTCAAAGATGCCAACTATGATTGCAACTCATTTGAGTTCTAGTAGTTCCAGGAAGATTTATAGGTCAGTCCAAAGTATATGGTCTATAGAAATAGTGTTGCTGTTAAGTTTAATGCCATTAATTTCCAGATAAAGCATGTATTAGTTTGCAGCTAAAATAATGAGATTTTTTTTCTTTTTAAGCTGCTTGCTCAAAACAGTCAAGACTCAACTTCTTAAATGCTTTCCTATATTGAATTTACTAGTTTAGTTTCTGTTCTAATGCAAAGTGATGAATCTCAAGAAAGTCAAATGAAAGACCTCTCTTTTTAGTATTGTAAGTTTCTTCTTTATGTCCGCTTTCCTAAGTTTTCCTCCTTTGTGCTCTTCTAGTAGACACTGAAGACTATTTCTTCCAAAAATCCGTAGAGGCACTCATTCCTTTTGCAATATAGTTTGATTCAAAATAATATTCATCGTGAGATTTCAAGCTGAGAATATTTTTTAGCTCTGAGATTTCTAAATGAAAGGAGAAATGCTAGTGAAGATTGCATCTTGAAATCTGATAGCACATTTTGAGATGAAATGACAATTTATATATATTTCTAAGTAGATTAGAGAAGGATCTGAAATAACCAGCTGGTGTACTGTCTATTTAGTAACTTTCTTTTAATTTGTTGATATAAGAGACTGGCTAAAGTAATGCTACAGTTATTCCAGCTGATTGTACAAATGATCTTATTTCTAAAAAAAAATCATGTGAAGTGAATCTAGAATATCTTCCCAGCCATGCAAGAATTAAATCCTTAACATCTGGGAATTAGGCACTTTATAGAGAGAACCTCATCATCAGAGGCAAAGTTGTGAAGAATATGGATCTCCGGATGTGTATTCTATAAATATTCTATTAGTATTAATAACTTGGATTACTGAGTACTGCAGTTCATCAATGTGTTGGTGAGATACAAATTCTTCATCATCATCTAGAGTGCAAAGTTTGTGAGGGTAGAAAGGTGCTGGTGTGATTTTTGTCACATAAATTGTCATCTGATTATTTCATCTTCTTTAGTCTTACTTCCACAATATGAGAGAAAGTCCATAAAACAGTCACAGCAGCATTAACATTTTATCCATTCAAGGTTTGACAACATCCTTCAGAAATACATTTAAGGAAAGGTTCTGAGCTTAACACAATCAACTGCTGAATGAGATTTTTTTTCCTTCTGAATATATACAAAGTCTATTTGCAGCTTATAGAAGTTGACATGATCCCACTGTCCTGACTGTATGGTCCTTTAATGAGCAGGGATCTGAGTTCTATGGAAATAATGCGTATGTGCTTTCACCAAGGACAACTCTTCACAGAAATACATATTAGAATGAAAAAATGTATTTTTGAAATATATTTCCTCTGAGCTGCTGATGCTTCTCTACTTGATACTACATTAAGATAAATATGAAATATTTACATTCTGATGGTGGGGAAAATATATTACAAATTATTATTCTGGCATCCAAATGTTGTGATACAAGTTGACTAAACCAAGTGTTTTTTTCATTGAACCATTGTAATATTATCAATTGTTGGAAGCTATTAAAAATGAAGCATTGCAAAAACTATGTTGTTAGTTGCGAAGTCATGTCTGGCCCCTTCGTGACCCCATGGACAATGTTCCTTCAGGTCTTCCTGTCCTCTACCATTTTCTGGAGTCCATTTAAGCTCACTCCTACTGCTTCAGTGACTCTATCCAGCCACTTCATTCTCTGCCGTCCCCTTCTTCTATTGCCCTCAATCTTTCCCAGCATTAGGCCCTTCTCCAGTGAGTCCTTCCTTCTCATTAGGTGGCCAAAGTATTTGAGTTTCAACTTCAGGATCTGGCCTTCTAAGGAGCAGTCGGGGTTGATCTCTTCTAGGACTGACTGGTTTGAATGCCTTGCAATCCAAGGGACTCGCAGGAGTCTTCTCCAGGACCATAGTTCAAAGGCCTCAATTCTTTGGCGCTCAGCCTGTCTTATGGTCCAACTTTCTCAGCCATACATTGCAACTGTATGACTATATGCACTTTTGTTAGCAGGGTGATGTCTCTGCTTTTTAGTATGCTGTCTAGATTTGCCATAGCTTTTAATTTCTTGGCTGCAGTCCCCATCTGCAGTGATCTTGGAGCCCAGGAAGATAAAATCTGTCACTACCTCCATTTCTTCCCCATCTATTTGCCAGGAATTGAGAGGGCCAGATGCCATGATTTTGGTTTTCTTAATGTTGAGTTTCAAGCCAACTTTTGCATTCTCCTTCTTCACCTACATCAAGAGGCTCTTTAGTTGCTCTTCACTTTCTGCCATTATAATGGCATCATCTGCATATCTTAGGTTGTTGATATTTCTCCTGGCAATCTTAATTCCATCTTTTGATCCATTTAGCCCTGCCTTTCTCATGATGTGCTCTGCATATAAGTTAAATAGTATACAGTCTTGCCGGACTCCTTTCCCAATTTTGAACCAATCAGTGGTTCCGTGTCCAGTTCTCACTGTTGCTTCTTGACCCGCATATAGGTTTCTCAAGAGACAAATAAGATGGTTGGTACTCCCATCTCTTTAAAAACTTGCCGCAGTTTGTTGTGATCCACACAATCAAAGGCTTTAGCATAGTCAATGAAGCAGAAGTAGATGTTTTCCTGGAACTCCCTAGCTTTCTCCATGATCCAGCATATGTTGGCAATTTGATCTCTAGTTCCTCTGCCTCTTCGAAATCCTCCCTGTACTTCTGGTAGTTCTTGATCCACATACTGCTGGAGTCTAGCTGGTAGGATTTTAAGCATAAATTTACTAGCATGTGAAATGAGCGTAATGGTGCGATAGTTTGAACATTCTTTGGCATTGCCTTTCTTTGGAACTGGAATGTAAACTGACCTTTTCCAATCCTGTGGCTGTTGACTTTTCCAAATTTGCTGGCAAATTGAGTATAGCACTTTTACTGCATCGTCTTTTAAGATTTTGAATAGGTCAGCTGGAATACTGTCACCTCCACTAGCTTTGTTGTTGCTCAGCTTTCCTAAGGCCCATTTCACTTCACATTCTAGGATGTCTGGCTCGAGGTCAGTGTCCACTCCATCATGGTTATCGTTCTTGTATAGTTCTTCTGTGTAGTTTTGCCACCTCTTCTTAATCTCTTCTGCCTCTGTTAGGTCCCTGCCATTTTGGTCCTTTATTGTGCCCATCTTCGCATGAAACGTTCCCTTCATATCTCCAATTTTCTTGAAGAGAACTCTGGTCCTCCCTATTCTATTGTTTTCTTCTATTTCTTTGCACTGATCATTTAAGAAGGCATTCTTATCTTGCAACGAGAAGCTCATGATCTGAGCCACAGTCAGCTCTTGGTCTTGTTTTTACTGACTGTATAGAGCTTCTCCATCTTTGGCTGCAGAGCACATAGTCAATCTGATTTCTGTGTTGACTGTCTAGTGATGTCTATACTTGCTTTTAAAAAATCCCAGCTTTGTAGCTAAAGGAATATTTTTGGTTATTTGTTTCTTTAAATTCTATGATCTTTATGCAACACTTACTCTATGACTATACCCTTTTTATGCTATTATCTTGATAATAAATAAATAAATAAATAAATAATTGATAATTAAGTGATAATTTATGATTGAAAAAATAAATTATTCCATTGCATGGGAGGATATACTGTATGCATAGAAATTCACTATCCACAATCTGTTTCTTTTTTTATTATTCTTCAACACAGAAGACAGAAGAAATTAGTTTCAGCATGAAGAATTCATTGTTG
>NW_015392733.1:0-9800 GCF_001527695.2 Protobothrops mucrosquamatus
GCAAGCGGCAGAGACGGAGCAGGCCGACCACCAGCTGGCCCAGCCCAAGGGAGGTAAGGCACCCGCCGGAAAAGGGGAAAAAAATGGCGGACAAAAAAAATGGCGGACAAAAAAATGGCGGACAGCCTTGCTTGGCGACCCCCGTGAAATGGTCGATCGACCCCAAATGGGGTCCCGACCCACAGGTTGAGAACCACTGGTCTAGGGCACATACCTGAGTTCTTGTGTCCGGCCTGCAAAAATGCCATTATTTTTTTTGGGGGGGGGGGAATTATCATAAAACATCATTACTTAACTGCAGGATACTGCAAATGGTCATAAATGCAGGCTGGTTGCTAAGCGACCGACATGCGGTCAGCTGTGGGCAGACAGAACATCAGAACCTGGTCATTAGTACCTCTGGGGAGGTCCGTCGTAACTTTGAATGGTTGCTAAGTGGCTTGTCGTAAGCTGAGGACTACCTGTACTTATCCAGTTTAGGGAGAAAAAAAAGTCAGCTCTGAAAACTATGGATAGGAAACTGGCTTTAAAAGGGGAAAAAAAATAACCCTCGATTTATTTACAGCAAAATTTTTCCTCCAGTGTTTTGTACTACTACTACTAATAAAGTTGGAAGGGACCTTGGAGGTCATCTAGTCCAACCCCCTGCTCAGGCAGGAAACCTTATACCATTTCAGACAAATGGCTGTCCAGTCTCTTCTTAAAAACTTCCAGTGTCTCCCAGATTCTCTGTCTTCCCCACCCCTTTTTTAAAAATCCTATTGTAATAATGCCAGGTTTATTTACACTAAAATGCTTCCTCTGCTGGCTGAGTTCCTAATTGTCCTGTCTGCCCCCCACCCCCACCCCCCAGTCCATAGAAAACTGGCCTATCTTTGCTTCTCCAATATCCCAGGAATACAAAATGTTTGACGCAAACCTTCCTCCTGCCGTTCATTGTGGTTTGGAAGCAGTCCATAAAAATCAAGATTTTGAAATTCTTAAAGTGGAGACGGTTGAACAGGAAGTCCATTACTAGCCTATGCACTACAACATTTATTGTGGGGTCCTTGTTCACCCACAGCTCAACTCTGAGCTGCAAATATTCTCTTCTATTGGTACATTTTACAGCATTTTAAATTCAGAAGAACCATTTTCTCCCTCCACCCCCAGCCCCACTGCCATCAAACCTGAAGCGTGTCTTTTATACCCTACTAATCTCCTAATCTGTATTTTATCCCCTGCCAATCTGCTAACGGATATGAACCTATGGCATACAAAATGTATTTGTCGGTCATACATTGTAAGTTCATTCATCAATTGAAGACAAATTTTAACTATTTTCTTTCCTCTTTCTTTCTTTCTTTCTTTCTTTCTTTCTTTCTTTCTTTCTTTTCTTTCATTTTTTTTGAGCACTCCTTGCAAAAAAACTCCTCTAAGCACGAAGAAAAATTTGCTATTATTCTAAATCATTTCAGATGATATTATAAACACAAAGAATGGCTTGAATTTAAAGGTGGCTAGATAACTTTCAATGGTCTCCTTCAATCTCAATCTGTCAGTCTTAAGAAATGTACTGTCCTTGGGTGCTTGAATACTAACAAAAGTGACCTTTTTATTTCCAGAACATGGTCTTGCAACGTTTACAGATAAAAGTATCAAACAGCCAAGGGTAATTTTTTCCACACACTATTACTATTTCCGAAAATCACCATCCTTCCCGGCATAACATTCTTTTGTCTATGAATTAAAATGTTCAAGCGAACAGAATTGGCGTACCAAGATGGGTCACACCTGATAGATAATATTTATCTTTTAATACCAGATTGGGTTAAAGATTCATCTTCAACATCCATAAGTTGATTAGGGGGTCCTACATTTTCCGAAAAATGGGAGAGTATCTTAACTTCAACATCAAGAGTGTCGAGGGGCCTCAAATTACAAGTTACACAACAACAATAAAAAATAATATTTAGAATTTATTGGATTCCAGGTACATTGATATAGAAAAAGATGGTCGGAAACAGCATTTTGTTGAAGATGTAGTTAAGAATAATGCTTATATAAAGTATACAGTATGTTTCTACATTGCCCTATACAGCAGGGATCCCCAACCCTCTTGGGCCATAGACCAGCAGTGGGCTGCAGCCTTCCAGGAACCGGGCTCTGCAAGTGAGTACATGCATAGTATCCAGGCAGCGCATGTTACTATGCCCCCTGCCCGTCCGCAGAAAAACCACCCACCATAGAACCGGTCCCTGGTGCCCAAACGTTTGGGGCCTGCTGCCATACAGCTAATCCTCAATTTATGTCCATAATGGAACCTATCCATTGTGCACATAAGTCATGACAGTCGTAAAGCAGGGTATCATGTGACCGGATCCATTTTTATAAGCTTTTCTGCAGCAGTTGTTAAGGGAATGCCATGGTTCTAAAGCAACCATCTCACTTCTGGATGGGCTTCAGACACGGAAAGCCGACTAGAGGTCAGGAAGGGCTGCCTTGATGCCATTTCTGCAGGCAACTCCATTTTAAAACTAGGACACAACACACAGACTGAGGATCAGAAAGCTAGGCTAAGTTCAAAACCCACTTCGGATCCATCTGAGTTTACTGTTCAGGTAGTCTTTTAAATCCAGTTCTAAGATTTGGAATTCCAGCGTCTTCCCTTTTCTTTATCATTTATGCATTTTGTTCTCCTACTGGTTTTCTTCTCTTTCTAGTCTACAAATTCCAAGTTAGATTTAAAAAAACAACAACACTCAGTTGTCAACAGGGTAAAAGAAGCATATTTAATGCATAAGGACTCCGGCAAAATAAAAACCTCACGAAAGGGAAGAGGGATGAACAACAACAACAACAACAACAACAACAACAACAACAACAACAATAATAATAATAATAATAATAATAATAATAATAATAATAATAATAATAATAATAATAATAAAGTTGGAAGGGACCTTGGAGGTCATCAAGTCCAACCCCCTGTCCAGGCAGGAACCCCACACCATTTCAGACAAACGGCTGTCCAGTCTCTTCTTAAAAACTTCCAGTGTTGGAGCATGAACCTCCAACACTTGGGGATGATGCTATATAAAAGTGATGACGTTATTTGATATGAAACTGAAGAGAAGAAATACTGGAAGGAATATTTTGGAGACTTTAATGGGAAAGATACTATTGTGGCTGCAGCTTCCATGCCAGGTGGGTAGAAGACAGGTCTCCTGAATATCCAACCTTAGACTTCAACGCCCAGCTTGGCTGGCTGGGGAATTCTGGGAGTTGAAGTCCACAGGTCTTAAAGTTGCCATGATTGGACACTCCTGTTACAGAAAGTCAGATGATCCAGCTCTTTGTCTGTTGAAAAATGGAACAAAAAGATCCATCTTTTTAAAAGAAGAGGCAAATTTAAAGGAAGCTGCAAGTGAAGGTTCTGGAAGGCCCAGGTCTAATGTTGTCCCCAACCAATCACAGATTATATTTCCAGATAAAAAAGAAGTCCTGATAAAAGGAAGCAGAGGATCTTTGCTTCAAAGAAAATAGCCATTTCTGTTGAATTAAATGCATAGTCCAGCCATTCCTCCCCCTGTATTACGCTAAGCTAGGTCAATAGTTTTAAATTGTTGTTGAACTGTCTACAATTTAGACAGTTGAACCGAGTTGTTGAACTGTCTACAATTTAGTTTGTGTGCTTAAGATTTTGCTCCTAATTTTTATTTTAAAAACTGTAGAATTGAAATTTTCTATATAGCCTATGCTGAAGATCTGTAATATTCTGATGGATGAAAGTTTGTGTCAGACCAGCGCCATCTTGTGGTATGCTCAGAGCATTAAATTTATTTCTGCATTTGCTTTTTTAAGTAAATAGCATTTATCTCCTCCAATACTGAAAATATTTGCATTTTTAAATATTATGTAAAACTGTGCAATATTTTGGATTGATGCAGGGAGGAAAGTTCTACTACGTGATATGAGGGTACGAATGAAAATAAAGCAAGACAGATCCATTTGGAGATTCAAGAATAAAAACACAGCTATTTGTTGAGCGTCCACTTAGAAAAATGTTTGGGTGTTTCAGACACATGGTTTAAGTATAAATCCATTTATTTACATAACCAGCAGAGGAATTAATCAAAAATCTAGACTGAGACAATTGTTACAATTAATTAACTTATAAGTGTAATTCTGAAATAAACAAATAAAAATTAAAGGCCCCTAAAACTCTGCATATAATATAGTTCATTTAGCGATCATTCAAAGTTACAACGGCACTGAAAAAAAGTGACTTGTGATGGTTTTTCACACTTACGACCTTTGGGACGTCCCCATATTCATGTGATCAAAATTCAGATGCTTGGCAACTGACTCATACTTATGACTGTTGCCGTTCCTTTCAAGGTCCTATGATCCCGTTTTGCGACCTTCTGACAAGCCAAGTCAGTGGGGGAAGCCAAATTCACTTAGCAACTGTGTTACTAACTTATCAACTGTGGGGATTCACTTAACAACGGTGGCAAGAAAGGTCGTAAAAGGGGGCAAAACTCACTTAAGAAATGTCTCACTTAACGACAGAAATTTTGGGCTGAGTCGTGCTCGTAAAGCCGAGGACACCTGTAATGTGCTGGCGCTTACCTCTGCAAAATTTCCCCAGACGATGCTGGAATTTTGTCCATTTTATCTGCGGTTGAGCAAACTTCTGAGCCAAGAAAATTTTTATCAGATCCAAAATATATCCCCACAACACGCATCTGAAATAAGAACAAATTCGCTTGTTAGAAAGATCCGATTCTCCTCACTCCGAAACCACTTCCATTTAAAGCAAGAGGGAGGTAGAGTCACCTCAAACAAAGAGATGATCTCTATATAAATTTAATAAATAAATTAAATGATGAATAAAAATAGAGGCTCTTCCCAGTGGGATCACCCATAAAGCCCTGTTAGTTCTTCCAAGATGTAAGCAGAGAGTAAGGAAGATGACAACATAGGAATGCAGGATCCATCATCCAGACAGGAAGGTGGGTGGGTGTTTGGAGTCCACCACAGACCGATAATATTTGAAAGCACCCAAAACAGACACCTCCCTAATTCACTGAACTATAAGACAGAGGAGGGGCGTACAGCGCAATCAAACTTTCAAGATTCTGTTATGATTTATAATGTTACTATCAAGTTGTTTTCAACTCCTAGCTACCATACCTACATTTTCTCCATGGCAATCTGTCCCTGTTTTTTGTTTGTTTGTTTGTTTGTTTGTTTTTAGGTCTTCCACCTGTGCACTCATTGCTGCTGTACCTGAATCCATCCATCTTTCTGATGGAAGTTTCTGCGATCTGTCTTTGTAACTTCAGATTTATTTTTTCCCCCAGTATGGCAACGTCAGGAAGCAGATGCCCGGAAGCTTTAATCTGGCCTCATTAATGTAAGAGTGACTGCTAGCACTTTAAAAATCAGCCACTTTTAAAGCACCGCACTCTGCTGCTTTTACTTGAAGAGAGCAAATAGCTGTTTCCTTTAACCTCGTCATTTAAAAAAATTCCAAACAACAAAAAAAAAATTCCAAACAACAACAAAAAAAAACCGGTGGGGAAAAATCTCAAGTACATTACGATTTGAGATGCATCTCAAGGTCATATCACACTGATTATTAAGGCATAAATCAGAAGATGACAATTTCTGTTTAGATTTGCAAGCTCTTTCCTGAGAGTTTTTCACCATTGTTTTTCTCCTATTTCACAACTAAGAATTGGTATCAATACTGATAATGTGACTCCATATATTTTCTGCTGCAGGATTTGCACGTCTAAGAAAGACTAAAGATAGCTATCCTAGGAGCTGTTATTTGACTTGTCTAATGCAAAAGGGCCCAGAATCACCCACTGCTTCTAATTAATAAGCCAAAGAGAGATAAACAAGGGCAAATCTAGCATTAAAAGAATAGGAACAGCCAGGAACTAAGAACTGCTTACCTTCGTGCTTGTAAGTCATTTCTTGGCATCCAGAAAAATAAAGGCATACCAGGGCACACAGAGAGACGAAGAAAGAAAAATACAAGGTGAGAAATAGGAATTCCATATCGACGGAGCCGATGCTGATCACGCCCTGTTTATAATCACTATAATTTTTTCCCCTAAAACAACAAAGCCCTGGAGGACATCAGGTGCAACCAATTCCATTAGGTTACTTTAGAGTTAGACATGTTGCCAGTGGTTTATGCCAGTGTAAGCCAAATCTCATAAGGTTTAAAGTTCTGCAAAGTGTTCTTAAAAAGTACATAAAAATAATGTCAGGTACTTTTTGCAATATCACCTAAGAAAAACCTGGTGCTTCTTCGCAGCTCCTTCATGCCCGCAGGACACGGCTTCTGAGCTAAGGAAGAATAGAAAGTTTATTTGATGTGTCCCATGAGGACTAGCAGGCTGCCTAATGAGAGATAACATAGCAACAGTTACTTAGTGCTTTTGCAGAGGAAGCCATCATAGCTTCATCTAATCTCTCCCCTGGCACAGACCCAGGGTTTGGTTTAAGGAAGTGTGAACCACAATCTGCTACAAATAAAGCACTAGAAAGGGTGACGGTAAATCTCAAAATCTCAGTTGTGTCCAAAAAGGATGTGGAGACAGGGAGTCTTGCAACCTTTCCTGCTGGCTTCCCCATTGATTTTCTGGGGAAGCCAGCAGAGAAGATTGCAAATAGCGATCCCGTGATACAGGGCCCTTGGCAACCAGATGTAAGCGCGAACAAGTTGCCATACACCCAGATTGTGATCATGTGAATGCAAGGATGCAAGGATAACTTTTTGTGACAGCCATGCGTGCTTTATGGGCTGTAAAACACACTTTCTGAAGCACTTGCATTCCTTTACTTTAGAATATAGGTACTCCTCGACATACGACCCCAATTGAGCCCCAAATTTCTGTTGTTAAGTGAGACATTTGTTCAGTGAGTTTTGCCTCATTTTACGACCTTTCTTGCCACAGTTGTTAAGTGAATCACTGCGGCTGATAAGTTAGTAACCTGGTTGTTAAGTGAATCTGGCTTCCCCACTGACTTTGCTTGTCAGGTCAAAAGGGGATCGCATGACCCCGGGACGCTGCAACCGTTGTAAGTACATGCCAGTTGCCAAGCATCTGAATTTTGATCACATGACCGTGTGAATGCTGCAATGGGCGTTACTGTGAACCAAGTCACTTTTTTTCAGTGCCGTTGTAACTTTAAACGGTCACTAAGTGAACTGTTGTAAGTCGAGGACTAGCTCTACCTTCCTTTTCTAAGTTGGCAAATAGCCTCTGGGATCCCTGTTTCAGCAGCTTTTGGTTGGGGATATTGTTTCTGGGGAGTGATGAGGGGACTGGTAACCACTATCTGTGCATTAAACATAGGTCCCACAATGGGCTCAAGGTTTTTTTTGTCCTTTTCTCCCATTAAAAGTTCTCCGGGTTTCTTTCCCTGAGGGAACTTTTCCTCTCTTTATGGGCCTCCGCCATTTTGGTGGGAAGGGGCTTCCCATGCAGGCCCAACTCTTTTGTTGGGGAGGCTTGGCGGGGGGCTTCCCGTGTAGTCAGGCCCAACTTTTTGTCCTTTTCTCCCCTTAAAGATTCCCCGGGTTCCTTTCCCTGAGGGAACTTCTCTCTTTAAGGGCCCTTCGCCATTTTTAGCCATGGAGGCTTCGGCCTAGTCTCCCAGCATACAGGGCCTCCACAGGGAAAAAAAAAAGGCGGGAAACAAGGAACCTCCCCCTTGTGTCTCCCAGCAACCAATCACAGCTCAGATTCCCTCCTGCGGTGGGCGGCTCCCTTCAGCCGATTGGAGGGTTTGCTGTCACTCACTGTCCACAAGCCCTTCAGGGCTCCAGCCAATCAATCAGAATAGAGCTGGAAGGGACCTTGGAGGTCTTCTAGTCCAGCCCCCTGCTCAAGCAGGAGACCCTATACCAGGGGTAGTCAACCTTGGCTCTTTTATGACTCGTGGACTTCAACTCCCAGAATTCCTGAGCCAGCTGTGCTGGCTCAGGAATTCTGGGAGTTGAAGTCCACGAGTCATAAAAGAGCCAAGGTTGACTACCCCTGCCCTATACCATTCCATTGTCCAGTCTCTTCTTAAAAACCTCCAGTGATGGAGCACCCACAAGTTCTAGTGGCAAGCTGTTCCACTGGTTAATTGATCTCACTGTTAGGAAGTTTCTCCTTAATTCCAGGTTGCTTCTCTCCCTGATTTAGTTTCTGTCCATTGTTTCTTGTCCTGCCTTCCGGTGCTTTGGAGAATAAGTTGACCCCCCTTTCAAATACTGGAAAACTGCTATCATGTCACCCTTAAATCCCTCTTTTCATTAAACTATACCCAAATCCTGCAACCGTTTCTTCATGTTTTAGTCTCCAGGCCTTTCATCATCCTAGTTGCTCTTCTCGGCACTCAGTGGCTTTTTTGTCTTTTTTGCAGAACGACGCAGTAATAGTGGCCTTGTCGTCAAAACTATGGGATGCGGAGAGTGCAACGAAACTACTTCTGAGTAACTGAACCCTGTGCAGAAACTGCTCCAGTGTGGCCCAGCCTGCCTCTTCTCTCCTTTTTTAAAGTTTCAGTATCGATTCTCTTTTATAACTGGCATTCTTGACCGATGCTATCTAGGCCCTGTGGGAGACCGAAAAACCGCTCTGTAAATAAAGCTAATTAAACATTTATTTAAAAAAAAAAACATGGGGAAATCACTTTATTATTTCTTACTCAATATTGTAAATTCCTTGAGCTTGGCTAAAAAAGTAGGTGGGGACAATCTTCTCTGCTGTAGTGTTAGCGGTGTGTGCGACCAAGACCAGGGCTTTTTTTCTCATAGAACACCCAGAACGGAGTTCCGGCACCTTTTTTGGATGGAACCTTGTAGGGTAGGCAAGGCGGGTTGTATGACGTGTGTGAGTTCCGGCACCTTTCTTTTTTTTTTTTTTTTTAGAAAAAAAGCACTGACCATGACTATGCAGGAATTTCAGTCAGGATTTTGACTTTATAAGGTGAGGATTTTTTTTTTTGATGATGATGATGATAATAGTAGTAGTAATCAGAATAGAACTGGAAGGGACCTTGGAGGTCATCTGGTCCAACCCCCTGCTGAGGCAGGGAACCCTATACCATTTCAGACAAATGGCTGTCCAGTCTCTTCTTAAACACTTCCAGTGATGGAGCACCCACAACTTCTGGAGGCAGGTTGTTCCACTGGTTAATTGTTCTAACGGTCAGGAAGTTTCTCCTTAGTTCTAAGTTGCTTCTCTCCTTGCTTAGTTTCCATCCGTTGCTTCTTGTCCTGCCTTCAGGCGCTTTGGAGAATAGCTTGACTCCCTCTTCTTTGGGGCAGCCCCTGAGATACTGGAGCACTGCTATCATGTCCCCCCTCGTCCTTCTCTTCATTAAACTAGACATCCCCAATTCCAGCAACCGTTCCTTGTATGTTTTAGCCTCCAGTCCCCTGATCATCTTTGTTGCTGTTCTCTGCACTCTTTCCAGAGTCCCAACATCTTTTTTACATCGTGGAGACCAAAACTGGATGCAGGATTATTCCAAGTGTGAACACTTAACACTTAACGCGATTTCTTGCCTTTTTTTTTGTTTGTTCACAAACGCGGTGCAGCGTCGTAAAATGCAGCTTTTGCACTTGGGGAGGGTAGGGTTGCCAGGTGTCCACTATTTGAGTGGACAGTCCACTTTTTTCACATTATGTTCACTATTTTTTTTTTCACAAAATAGTGGACATTTTTTTTTATTCAAAAGCTTTATGATGAAATGGTACGTAATCTAAAGCTGTACAGTCTACTTTTTTTTACTACTTAACC
>NW_015392733.1:10982-15408 GCF_001527695.2 Protobothrops mucrosquamatus
GGAGAGGGAAGCGGGCGTGGAAGCCCGGAGGAGGAGCGGTTCCCGCAGCTTCCCAAAAGCGTTCTGTAGGGGTGTAGGTCTACACACGGGTTGTATATAGTGTGTTTAGGTGTGGGGGGTGTCTGTATTTCAGTTGGAGAGCGGGCAACGACTAGGTTTCGTTTTTGTGGTTGGGTGCCTTGTGCCCACCGTAAAAAAAAATGACAATAAAAGTTATCTATCAAATCAATCATATCTTATCATATCTTATATATTATATCTATCCTATCCTATCCTATCCTATCCTGTCTTATATCTTTTATCTTATATCCTATATCCTATCCTTATATCTTATATCTTATATATGATATCTATCCTATGCTATCTTATCCTATCCTATCTTATATCTTTTATCTTATATCCTATATCCTATCCTTATATCTTATATATATCTATCCTATGCTATCTTATATCTTATCCTATCCTATCTTATATCTTTTATCTTATATCCTATATCCTATCCTTATATCTTATATCTTATATATGATATCTATCCTATCTTATATCTTTTATCTTATATTCTATATCCTATCCTTATATCTTATATCTTATATCTATCCTATGCTATCTTATATCTATCCTATCCTATCTTATATCTTTTATCTTATATCCTATATCTTATCCTTATATCTTATATATTATATCTATCCTATGCTATCTTATATCTATCCTATCCTATCTTATATCTTTTATCTTATATCCTATATCCTATCCTATCCTTATATCTTATATCTTATATATGATATCTATCCTATCCTATCCTATCTTATATCTATCCTATCCTATCTTATATCTTTTATCTTATATCCTATATCCTATCCTTATATCTTATATCTTATATATTATATCTATCCTATTCTATCTTATATCTTTTATATCCTATATCCTATCCTTATATCTTATATCTTATATCTTATATATGATATCTAATCCTATCCTATCTCATATCTATCCTATCCTATCCTATATCTTATATCTTATCCTGTCCTATCTTATATCTATCCTATCCTATCTCTTATATTTTATCCTATCCCATCTTATATCTTATATCTTAATATCTTATATCTATCCTATCCTATCCTATCTTTTATTTTATATCTATCCTATCCTATATCTTATCTTATATCTTATCCTATCCTATCTTTTATATCTTATATATTATCCTATCCTTATATCTTATATCTATCCTATCTTATCCTATCCTTATATCTTATATCATATCTTATCCTATCCTATCCTATATCTTATATCTTATTTCTTATATCTTATCTGAGCCCCCCCCATGGGCGCAGTTCTGAATATTGGCGAGAAAAAAAAGGTGTTAAAAAAGATGACCGGGCAGTTGGGCCGATCCCTCCAGCCTCCTCGTGACTGGATGGAGCAGCTGCTGATGCCTCTGCGGAGGGAGGGAGGGAAGGAGAAGCTGAATGGGGTTGGGGGGGGAGGGAGATGGGGGGGGGGCAGCTTGCTGGGCTGGAAAGCAGCCTGTCCCAACGCAGCCTTAAAAGGGCCCGCAGTCGGGAGAGTTACGCACTCAAAGTAAACCTCCAGGACACATTTGGCCAAGCCGGGGTGTTCTGGTGGAGTTTTCCTGGCATCCTCTTTAGACATAGCAAGATGGGTGGCATATAAAAGAGAGAGGGAGGGAAGAGGGAGGGAGGGAGGGAGGGACAGAGGAAGGAAGGAAGGAAGGAAGGAAGGAAAGGAGAGAGAGAAAGAAAGGAAATTGGGAGGAAGGAAGGAGAGAGGGAGGGACAGGAAAGAAGGGAGGAAAGGAAAGGAGAGGAAGGAAGGAAGAAGGGAGGAAAGGAGAGAGGAAGCAAGAAAGGGAGGAAGGAAAGAGGGAGGGAGAAAGGAGAGGGAGGGAAGAAGGAGAGGGAGGAAGGAAGGAGGGAAGGAAGGAAACGAAACAAAAGGACACATTTCTGGGCCTGTTCTTTGAAGGATCTCTTGTAGCCAGACCTTGCATAGGTGACTTTTCTCCCTCACTCTCTGGCTGGGCCCCTTTAACCACTTTTAAACCCTGGCTTGAACACTTTTCAATCCCTTCCAGGCCCCCTTGCACCCAGCTGGGAGGCCCAGGGACAAAAACATAGCAGAAGCTGAAGACCAACACCAGAAAAATTGAAACACCCCCCCCCCAGGAGTTTTTTTTTTTTTTAAAAACCCTCGTAACAACTTTTAATGATGCTTGCTCCCCTTCCCTCCATTTGTGGTGACCCTTTGAGAGGTGTACGCAACGAAATTTCATTTTAATATATGCCGATTAATGTACATTCAAACTGACAATAAAATTATTATTCTATTCTATTCTATTCTATTCTATTCTATTCTATTCTATTCTACTCTACTCTACTCTATTCTATTCTATTCTATTCTATTCTATTCTATTCCATATTCTACTCTACTCTACTCTATTCCATATTCTATTCCATATTCTACTCTACTCTACTCTACTCTACTCTACTCTACTCTACTCTATTCTATACTCTATTTTGTTTCCCTAATTACTAAGCTAAATATTTCTATATTATATTGAAGGTGATGGTATAAAAAGGCCATAAAAGTGTGTCAAACTCAATCGCATTATGTGACATATCGTGATGTATCTCAATGTTTTTGCCTTTGTGGAGCTGGGGTGTGTGTGGCCTATGCATGACGCATCCGGCCCGCGGGCCGCCAGTTTTGACAACCCTGATCTAAGTCATTTCACCCCTTACTCTTTTTAATTGCTCTTATAGCCAGTGCAGCTTAATTTCAACCAAGCACTTTAAAAACACGGCTTGTTGATGCCTAGCCAGCCGCTTAAGGTTGGGCCGAAGGACGCTCTGGCTTGATGGCTCTGCCGTTGGCTGCAGAACCAGGCTGAGGCTTGTCATCCCGGTAGGCCACGGACCGGACCGTCTTCGGGCATAATGTGGTTTCTTAGAGTGGCTCAGATGCTTTTTGTGGGGGGGGGGGGGCTCCCAAGTAAGAGCTCGTTGTTCCTCTGCCATGGTCCTGCAAATAAAGGGCCAGGTTTCAAGGGCAAAAAATTACAGCCCTTTCTAGTTTCCCTTTAAGTGTGTTGGGCGTATCTTAGGGTCATTAACTCAAGCCCACTTTTCTCTCTCTGTGTGTGTGTGTGTGTGTGTAAAGTTGCCTCAATGCTGTCCAAGGAAAATGTTTCTCAAAGGCTCCTTTTCCGAGGAGTGCCACCCAAGGAGAACTGTCACAAGCTGCTAGGCCCTCCCCAAAGGCCGACGCAGCGGGCTGAGCAGATTGACACTGGAGTCAGCTGTCGGCTTTGCCCTCCTTATGACCCATGAGATTCTAGAATTCTCCCATCCTTGTGATGGGGAGATGGTCAGCCTGGGAGTAAAACCGGGAATCTCTCTCTTAACTAGCTTTTCTAGATACCACCATGGACGATCCAGACTCCGGTTTCAAAGAGCTGTTGGCCAGAGCAAAAGCTGGAGAACCAAAGTCACAGACAGAGGTCATTTTGCATGCTTTGTTGCCTTTTTTATTTCATCATTTTAAGGAAATAATACAGAATAGAAATAGAATAAGAATAAGAATAATGGAATAGAATAGAATAGAATAGAATAGAATAGAATAGAATAGAATAGAATAGAATAAGGAATACAGAATGGAATGGAATAGGAATAGAATGGAATGGAATGGAATGGAATAGAAAGAATATAAGAATGGAATGGAATGGAATTGGGACAGAATAGAATAGAAATTCTTTATTGGCCAAGTGTGATTGGATTAATGTTTAATTAATCATTTTAAGGAAATAATACAGAATAGAATAGAATAGAATAGAATAGAATAGATATATTGGAATGGAATGGAATAGGAAGAATATAAGAATGGAATAGAATAGAATTGGAACAGAACAGAATAGAATATAAATTCTTTAGTGGCCAAGTGTGCTTGGACACACAAGAAATGTGTCCCCGGGGCTGAAGCTCTCAGCGTACATACAAACCACAAGGTCATCATCTGAAAAGTGACCCAAATCTCCCTGGGTATGAAAAGGACAATCACACGACAGATTTGTCAGTGTACAAGCCATCAGCTCAACTGGTGATCTTGCTGGGGCTGCGATGGGAGCGTTGCTGGGCTGTCGGTCAGGGCGAGGGGGAGGCCTCAGGCCGGCCTGGTGAAGAGAGATTTCTGCTTTCCACAGGTGGGGAGGCGCTACTTGAAGCTGGCCGAAGAACAGGACGAGGAGCTGAACAGCTGTAGCGCCGTGGAGTGGTTGATCCCGGCTGCCAAACAGGGGCAGAAGGAAGCCCTCAAAATGCTGCGAAGTTGTTTGGCAGAAGGAAAAGGTAGAAACTGGCTTTCCCCGAATGCAGTTGGTCCCCGACTCTATCATCATCATCATCATCATCAT
>NW_015392733.1:16087-17087 GCF_001527695.2 Protobothrops mucrosquamatus
CTACTTGAAGCTGGCCGAAGAACAGGACGAGGAGCTGAACAGCTGTAGCGCCGTGGAGTGGTTGATCCCGGCTGCCAAACAGGGGCAGAAGGAAGCCCTCAAAATGCTGCGAAGTTGTTTGGCAGAAGGAAAAGGTAGAAACTGGCTTTCCCCGAATGCAGTTGGTCCCCGACTCTATCATCATCATCATCATCATCATCCTCTCTATCTACAGTAGTGGCCAAAATTGTGGAAACCTTTTGGGAAAGGTATATTTTTTGAGGTTTGATGGCTAATAACACTTTTTTTTGGGAGTAGTACCATAAAATTATACGTCAATGGAAAGATAATTTAATCAAGAACGTAACGCAACAAAGTTTGTTCAATTATCTGTACTGTATTCTATGAAAAGTTATAGCCAAATAACCAGAAAAAGGAAGCACAACTTTTTCTGGTTCTTTGGCTATAACTTTCCATAGAAAAGTTGCTCAGGTTGATCTCAGGTAGCTTTCCTTCACCTGATTGTAGCCAATGAGCGTGAGTGTTTAGAGAGCCAATCGGGTGTCATCTTGTTGTGGCAGTGAGCCAATCAGATCACAGTAGGATCCGGTTATTGATGTCCTGTATTGAAGCTGAGAGGAGGACATTTGTCAGTGTGTTATGGGATCGCTATCAAGTTGGTGGGGTTTTTTTGTGTTCTTTCATTGAGTGAGCCTGTAAAACGTCATAAAATTAAAGTAATGGTGCAAAGAGTTGACTGGTCACCCAGAAAGCGATGTAAAATAGTATTTATTAAGTGAACAAGGCTACAGTTATAAAGAAATTAGAAGAAAAAAATGGGTGGAAACTTAGCCAAAGGTGGCATTTCTACGGTACACATTTCCCAAAAGGTTTCCATAATTTTGGCCACTAATGTATCTCCTATCATCCGTCCATCTCTGTATCTCTATCTATCTATCTATCTATCTATCTATCTATCTATCTATCTATCTATCTATCTATCTATCTATCTATCTATCTA
>NW_015392734.1:0-2203 GCF_001527695.2 Protobothrops mucrosquamatus
AATAGAATAGAATAGAATAGAATAGAATAGAATAGAATAGAATAGAAATATAGAATGGAATAGGAATGTAGAATAGAATAGAACAGAACAGAATAGAATAGAATAGAATAGAATAGAATAGAATAGAATAGAATAGAATAGAATAGGAATATAGAATTGAATAGGAAAATAATAGAATAGAATAGAATAGAATAGAATAGAATAGAATAGAATAGAATAGAATAGAATAGAATAGAATAGAATAGAATAGGAATATAGAATTGAATAGAAATACAGAAAAGAATAAAATGGAATGGAATGGAATGGAATACAATAAAACCTTATTGCCACTTTAAATGTACACTAATCACCACACATTAAAATGATATTTCATTGCGTTCAGCTCTTTAAAAAAATACCAGTTCTCCTAAATCTAGAAAACCTGCTGGAAAACCTCTTTGCGTAGTAGGCCACAAAAAACCCCGGTTAGAAAAATAAATAAATAAAAAGACAGAACTTGCTTGGCAAAGCTGATACCTTATTTTTTTTTCCTTGAGTGTTTTTGCTTCTTTTTTTTGAGCTTCTTTATTTATTCATTTGACCTGGGGGATCCTGCCTTTGCTCTCGTGATTTTCCCCAACAGTTTTTTTTTATATATAATTTATAGAGAGGATGACATCAAGGAACGTGGGAGTTTAAATGCTCGGTTGAACGGCTGAACGAGCCGCAGCTGCGGTGGATCAATTTTTCTTACCCCAAATGTATGTCAGGAAGGTGGGGAAGAGGGTGATGGAGGAACAGAAATGTAGAGGGGAAAAAAAAAAAGACTCTACGGGTCTATTCACAGATAAATCACAGAGAGCTCTACTGGTCATTTTTAAATACCGTACTAAAAGCCGCATTGTTCCTGGGGACAAGGCAAAATTAGCCGCTGAGAATCACCACCAAAGGGATTGTGCTGTGAACAATGGGCTAAGTAAGAAGAGAGAGAGAGAGAGAGAAAAGAAAAAACAGATTTTTGCAGAAAGCCAGGAGCTGTCAAATGGAGAAGCCCCTTCTTTTCTTTAACGGCTTCCTAAGTAGGCAAATTGAACCTGGATTTTTTTCTCTCTCTGAAGACTTTTGAGCTAAAAGGTTATTTTGATCCCCCAACTAAGTTTTTTTTTTTTCTGGCAGGATTCCTCAGACCAATTGCTGGGGATTTTTAAGAAGAGATTGGGCAGCCATTCGTCTGAAACGGTGTAGGTTTTCCTGCTTGAGCAGGGGGTTGGACTAGAAGACCTCCGAGGTCCCTTCCAACTCTCGTTATTCCGAAAGGGGAGAGGGGGGTCTTCAAACTTGGCCCTTTTTATGACTTGTGGACTTCAGCTCCCAGAAGGCTGAGGAATTCTGGGAGGTGAAGTCCACAAGTCATAAAAGGGCCAGGTTTGAAGACCCCTGTGTAAGGGTCTCCTCCTTGAGGAGGGGGTTGGACTAGATGACCTCCGAGGTCCCTTTTAGCTCTTGTTATTCTGTAAGGGTCTCCTCCTTGAGCAAGGGGTTGGACTAGATGATCTCCAAGGTCCCTCACAAATTTTGTTATTCTGTAAGGGTCTCCTCCTTGAGGAGGGGGTTGGACTAGATGACCTCCGAGGTCCCTTCCAAGTCTTGTTATTCTGTACAGGTCTCCTTCTTGAGCAGGGGGTTGGACTAGATGACCTCCAAGGTCCCTTCCAACTGTTGTTATTCTGTAAGGGTCTCCTTCTTCAGCAGGGGGTTGGACTAGATGACCTCTGAGGTCCCTTCCAACTGTTGTTATTCTGTAAGGGTCTCCTTCTTCAGCAGGGGGTTGGACTAGATGACCTCCAAGGTCCCTTCCAACTCTATTATTCTGTAATTTGTAAAGTTTAAACATTATTATGTGCACACAAAATAGTTTGTCACAGTAGTGTCTGCCTGTACGATAAAAAACACTCCTAGATTCTGATGTAGATTGCTTTGTAAACCGGGTGTTCTGACAGACCAGTTTCACCGGAAAAGACTTTATATATATATATAAAAGCTCAAGTCGCTACTGCGATGAACTATTTCTGTAAATTTCGATTTTTGACGACAAAGAGTTAATATACATATTATATACATCTCCCATCTTGACTGTTGCAATGCGCTCTACATGGGGCTGCCCTTGAAAAGCATCCGGAAGCTCCAGTGGGTGCAAAATGCAGCAACCCGCATGGATTTTGTG
>NW_015392734.1:3335-12915 GCF_001527695.2 Protobothrops mucrosquamatus
TTGCCATGAATTGCTGCAATTGGGAAGTCAGTAACACGGCCATTAAGTGGATCCGCCTTGTCGGAAGGTGGCAAGAGGGGAATCCCATGACCCCCAGGAACGCTGCAACTGTCATAAATACGAGTCAGTTGCCAAGCGAATATTGATCACGTGACTGTGGGGATGGCGCAACGGGTGTGAAGTGCAAAATACAGTCATCGGTCCCATTTTTCAGTGCTGTTGTACTTCTGAACAGTCACTAAACGTAGTGTTGGAATTTGAGGATTATCTGTGTTTCTCGCTTTCCTTTCCCAGGTAGAAATTCCGTATTTCTGCTTGCAATCAATAACTGCTCGCGATTCCCATGTTGTGATGACCCAGGGCACAGCACCGAGGCAATGCAGTCAGCTGGCAATCCAAACCGCTCCAAATTTTCCCCAAATGCTCCCACGTGTCTGGCAAGACTCCAAACACAGGAAGACACACACATCTCCAGCTGCCTCTGGCTGCAAGTAGTTTCCCATACAATCTGATTAGGAGAGGAATTTACTCAAGGCCATGGAGATAACAAGGAATGACACATACACCATAAACCTAACGAGTCTGTGTGAATACACACTGGCCTGAGCAGTCTCAGAAGGGAAGCCAAAACACAGTCCGAGATCTTTGAACATCCAAGTGACGTTGTCAGCCAGTCCAAGGGTCAGAGTTTTCGAGTTTCCAAGCAGAAGTCACAGAACAAGAGATCAGCAACAACACACACACGAAACTCCAAGGAATCAGCGTTTGTTCCCGCCAAATGCCTCTCCCCACAGCGTCTCCTTAAGTCTCAGTCTCCAGGTGTGCCTTGTGGAGAGAGGCGGGACGCTCTCCACCCAAGTAGTTGAGCCTGCCTGCGTTGTTCCCTCCTTCTTTCCACTCTCCGTGCTCTAGGATCAGGAGGGGGTGGCCCTTGCTCATTGCCTGAACTCTACCTCTCCTGTTCCTCCTGTCCCACTCCTGAAGGGTCCTAGCCTGCCTCGGCCTGCTCTTCCCCACATTCCTCCGAAGCCACAGACACCTCCCCCCCCCACCTCCATAGGGTCCCGTTCCAGCTTATTTTCCTCCACAGATTCAGGCTCTGATGGAGGCATGACACATAAGATAAGATAAGATAACCTTTATTGTCATTTTTTTTACTGTGGGCACAACGGCACACATCAAAAATTAGATTTAGTTGCCCGCTCTCAAAGTGAAACACATACATGACACATACCTAAAACATACTATATACAACATATGTATAGACCCACACCCCTACATATACATAACAAATAAATATTAAATATTGCCCATCTTGAATATATAACGGAAAGAGGAAGCTTGAGAGTTCACAAGGTTAATGCTGTATGGAATGAAACTATGGCTGAATCTGGATGTTCTGCTTCGGATACCACGAAGCCCCCTCCGCCCAGAAGGTAACAAGGAAAACAGGTCGTGAAGAGGATGTGTAGTGTCCCAGATAATCTTATGGACGCTGCTCAAGCAGGGTCCTGGATGGGAGGGAGGGAGCTGCCAATGATCTTTTCTGCCGTCCTCACCACTCTCTGCACCGCCTTCCTGTCCGAAGCAGGGATGCCTCCAAACCAGACTGTGCTGCTGTATGACAGGATGGTCTCGATCGTCCCTCTGCAGAAAGTGGTCAGGACAGGGGGAGGAAGATGTGCTTTTCTCATGCGTCGCAGAAAATGCAGGCGCTGCTGTGCCCGCTTCACCAGTGTCTCGCTGTTGAGCGACCAAGCCAGCCTACTTATTAGCTGCACACCCAGGAATTTGATGCTGGTAACCATCTCCACAGGTGAATCATTAATGCACAGAGATGTGTGGCTGTGCCTGCCTTGTTCTCCGGTCTCAAGAGTTGACACGTTTGGCCTTCCTGTACCCCTTCGCTGGTTGCTACTTGACCTCCCACCCTGTCCCAGACAGGAACCCCCCCCCCACTCCTGAGTCTTCCCGGAGAAGCCCATCGGTCACCGCCTGCCGTGATCGGATTGCTTTATGGATTTTTTGATAGTTGTTTCTTTTTTTTCCAGCTTGGGGAAGGGATCCCCAGCCGGCCCCCCGAAAAGAATTTGGCGGATTCTTTTATCGCGCAAGGCCCTCGATGGTGCCTTTTGTGTGGTTGTGTCTGAATGGAGGTGCATCAGTATGCCAGTCAGGGGTTGTGGCATTCCGAGTTGCCGCGCGCAGACTGTGGCTGCAGGTGGAATAAACAGCAATGAGCGAGGGGGATTTTTGTCGTTCTTCCCTCCCCCTGGGGGGGTCTTCTTTTTCTGCAAACATCTGGATTCTTTGTCTCCTGCAGCCTCAGCATCTTGGGGGGTGCTATTAGGCTTCTTCTCCCTCTCCTTCTCCTTCCTTTCTTGTTTGTTCTCGTTTTCTTTCTTTGTCTCCATCTCTCCGTCTCCCTTTCTGCTCCTTCCCGCCTTCTCTTCTTCCTTCCCCCCTTCTCTTTCCTCATTCCTTCTTCTTCTTCTCTTTCTCTGTCTTCTCCTCTCTCCTTTCTCTTCTCATTGTTGCCTTCCTTCTCTTTCTCCTTTCCTCTTTCCTCTTCCTTCTCTCCCCTCCCTTTCTTCTCCTCCTTTCTTATTTCCGTCTTCTTCTTCTTCTTCTTCTTCTTCTTCTTCTTCTTCTTCTTCTTCTTCTTCTTCTTCTTCTTCTTCTTCTTCTTCTTCTTCTTCTTCTTCTTCCTTGCCTCCTCCTTCTCCTCCTCCTCTTCCTGTCTCCATTTTCCTTCCTTCTCCTCTTTTCTCTCCTTCCCATTCTCTTTTCCCTTTCCATCTTTTTTCTCTCTCCTTGTTCTTCTCTACCCTTTTCTTTCCCCTTCTTTCTCCTTCCCTTTTTCTACCTCCTTTTTTCATCTCCTCTCTCCTCTTCTCCCATTTTCTTTTCTTCTTCTGTTCTTCTCTTCTGTTCACCACTTCCCTTTCACTTTTCACTTTCCTTCTTCTATTTCTCCTTATCCTTCTCTCTCCTTTCCCTTTCCCTTCTTCCTTTCTCCTTCCCCTTTTCCACCTCCTTTTCCTTCCTCCCTCCTCCTCCCCTTCCTTCCCTTTTCTTCTTTCCTTCTTCTCTTTCTCCTTCTTCTTCTTTAGCCTTCTTCCCCTTCCAATTGCTCCAGCTTTTTCTACAGTAGTCCTCAACTTACAACCATTTGTTTAGTGACTGTTCAAAGTTAAACACCATTGAAAAAAATGATCTCTTTTTTTACACTCAGGACCATTTTAGCATCTCGCATGGTCACATGATCAAAACTGAGACGCTCGGCAACTGACTTGTATTTATGACAGTTGCACTGTCCCAAAATCTGTTTTGCGACCTTCTGACAAGCAAAGTCAATGGGGAAGCCAGATCCACTTAAGAACTGTGTTACTAACTTAACAACTGCAGTGATTCACTTAACAGCTGTGGCCAGAAAGGTCGTAAAATGGGGCAAAGTTACCCTGCAGTAAGATGGGCAGCCAATAAATTTGATAAATAAATAAAAATACATAAAAACTCACTTAACAACTGTCTTAATTGAAATTTTGGGTTAGGATAGATCAGTAGTGGCGAACCTATGGCACGGGTGCCAGAGGCAGCACTCAGAGCCCTCTCTGTGGGCACGAGCGCCATCGCCCCAGTCCTAGGCCTTCAACTGGGTTTTATAAAACTTTTTCTCTTAAGGCCTCTGCCAAAAAAAAAGGTTCAATCAGTCAATTTCAACTTCTCGCGGGGAAAAAAAGATCTTGCAAAATTGGAATTGATTGATTGAACTTTTTAGTCCCACCCAGTCTGCTGTTACCACCGCAGCCACGCCCACCCAATGGGCCATACCTACCCAGCACTCAACAATGCATAAGTGGGTTTTGGGTTGCAGTTTGGGCACTCGGTCTCTAAAAGGTTAGCCAACACTGGGATAGATAGATAGATAGATGATAGATAGATAGATAGATAGATAGATAGATAGATAGATAGATAGTAGGTAGATAGATAGATAGATAGATAGATGATAGATAGATAGATAGATAGATAGATAGATAGATAGATAGATAGATAGATAGATAGACAGACAGAATGAAAGATAGACAATGATAAGTAGGTAGGTAGGTAGGTAGATAGATAGATAGACAGACAGACAATGGTAGGTAGGTAGGTAGGTAGGTAGGTAGGTAGGTAGGTAGGTAGATAGATAGATAGATAGATAGAATGAAAGATAGACAATGATAGGTAGGTGGGTAGGTAGGTAGGTAGATAGATAGATAGATAGATAGATAGATAGATAGATAGATAGATAGATAGGAGATAGATAGATAGATAGATAGATAGATAGATAGATAGATAGATAGAATGAAAGATAGACAATGATAGGTAGGTAGGTAGGTAGGTAGGTAGATAGATAGATAGACAGGCAGACAGAATGAAAGATAGACAATGATAGGTAGGTAGGTAGGTAGGTAGGTAGGTGGGTAGGTAGGTAGGTAGGTAGGTAGGTAGATAGATAGATAGATAGACAGACAGAATGAAAGATAGACAATGATAGGTAGGTAGGTAGGTAGGTAGGTAGGTAGGTAGATAGATAGATAGATAGATAGATAGATAGATAGATAGATAGATAGATAGATAGATAGATAGATAGATAGATAGATAGACAGAATGAAAGATAGACTGACTGACAATGATAGATAGATAGATAGATAGATAGATAGATAGATAGATAGATAGATAGATAGATAGATAGATAGATAGATGATAGAATCTATCCAAAAACTTTTGCTGGAAAAATCCCAGGCAAGAGATGACAAATGCATCCTTTCCCTTGCCTGGGGGGGTTCAATGGTCTCACCCCCACCTCACCCCGTCGGGGTTTCAGCCCAGCTTCGGAGTGTGGAGACAGCTCCCTCTTCTCTGCTGCCTCCAGCAGACAAAGCCAGCCACTCATCCCCCGAGGAGCAAGGAGGGTGTTGGTGCCACCCAACAGACAGACCCCTCTTTAAGGGTCTGTATCACACATTGGTTCAGGAGCTCAAGGAATCAATGCCTCTATTCTTGCAAAAAAAAAACATACAGGAGCCTCACAAAAGATGGGAAAACTTGCATTAAATTCCGCCTCTCTCTATATATATATAGACGGTCCTCGACTTACGACTACAATTACCAGCAGAATTTGCATTCAGTCAAGCAGAATACAGCTAGAAGGGACCTTGGAGGTCTTCTAGTCCAACCCCCACTCAAGGAGGAGATGCTATACCATTTCAGACAAGTGGCTGTCCAGTCTCTTCTGTGATGGAGCACCCACAACTTCTGGAGGCAAGCAGTTCCACTGGTTAATTGCTTTCACTGTCAGGAAGTTCCTCTTTAATTCCAGGTTGCTTCTCTCCTTGATTCGTTTCCATCCATTGCTTCTTGTCCTGCCTTCAGGCGCCTTGGAGAAGAGCTTGACTCCCTCTTCTTTGGGGCAGCCCCTGAGATATTGGAAGACTGCTATCATGTCCCCCCTCGTCCTTCTCTTCATTAAACACTAGACATTCCCAATTCCTGCAGCCGTTCTTCGTATGTTTTTGTCTCCAGGCCTTTAATCCTCTTAGTTGCTCTTCTCTGCACTGTTTTCAAACTCTCAAGATCTTTTTTTGTAATGTGGTGACCAATTGCTAAGCTAGGCAGCTGTTAAGAAACAGTAGATGGAAACTAATCAAGGAGAGAAGCAACCTGGAATTAAGGAGAAACTTCCTGACAGTGAGAACAATCAACCAGTGGAACAGCTGGCCACCAGAAATCGTGGGCACTCTGTCACTGGAGGTTTTTAAGAAGAGACTGGACAGTCATTTCTCTGAGATGGTATAGGTTCTCCTGGTTGAGCAGGGGGCTGGACTAGAAGATCTTCAAGGTCCCTTCCAGTTCTATTCTATTCTATTCTATTCTATTCTATAATCTGTCTGTTCTATTCTATTGTATTCTAAAGTGACTTGCATCAGATTTTCTTAAGCAAAGCATTGCAGTCGTTAAGTGAATCACTGCAGTCATTAACAGAAATGCTTATCTGGCTTCGTCCATTGATTTTGCTTTTCGGGAAGCCAGCTGGGAAGTTTGTAAAGGATGATCATGTGACCCCAGGATGCTGCAGCTGTCATAAATACATGCCGGTTGCCAAGTAGCCATATTTTTTATTCCCATGAGCCTGGGGATGTTGTGACCGTCGTAAGTGTGAGGATCACTTAAGTCAACTTTTCTCAGTGCCGTAGTAACTTCAAATGGTTGATCAATGAATGGTTGTAAGTTGAGAACTACCAGTAGCCTCCATGAGTTGCTCTTCTACCCAGCAATGGATGATTGCCTATGTCCAAACCAGGATCCAATATGTCTGTCTTCACCCAATAACCAGAAAGCAAGGAGGTGGTTGTGTATTGCTGCCGTTTTATCACCAGGTGGGAATTAAATGCAGGCTTTTCTTGACCAGCTTCTGCCATTGCAACCAAACCAGACATTGTGACCTTTAAACCACAAATCATGGTTTGTTGTGCTACGGGAACCCGGCCACTTGTAGTTTAGTAAACAAACTATGGTTAAACAGAATACCAGCCATACTTTGGCTCATTGCTGGAGGACTTTGCGATATAAAAGCTGCGTCTTGAATTTGACAGCTGTGTTCAACTCAGACACTTAACCTGGTCCTCGAATTAATCTATTTTTCTGGGTTGACACAATATAGTAAACTCAAGTGAACCTAGCAGGCTGGGTTTGAATGAACAAACCCCCCCCCAACGGGGCTTGTCGAGTGAAGGCAGCTAGGTGCCAAGTTCTTTAAGTGGCCTGGTTAATTGGCTTGTGAGAAAGCATCCATTTCTGCCCCCACAGTGGGAGGTTTTTAGAACCGAGAATGAAAAAGATAAGGGCACCGGCTCCAAATATAGTCTTTTTCTATTCAGGAAATAAATAAACTTTTGCTAAAATGTGCGTTAGGAGACGAGCAGAAAGATTCCTTGACCATATTGATTGCTTCCGTTTATCATAAGAATATGAATAGAACTGGAAGGGACCTTGGAGGTCTTCTAGTCCAGCCCCCTGCTCAAGCAGGAGAACCTATACCAGTGATGGCGAACCTCTTAGAGACCGAGTGCCCAAACTGCAACCCAAAACCCACTTATGCATCGTCAGGTGCCGGGTGGGTGTGGCCCATTGGGTGGGCGTGGCTGCGGTGGTAAAAGCAGACTGAGTGGGACTAAAAAGTTCAATCAATCAAGTCCAACTTTGCAAGGTCTTTTTTTTCCCACCAGAAGTTGAAATTGACTGATTGATTGAACCTTTTTTTTTTTTTGCACACGGCGGCGGTGGAGGCCTAAAGCGAAAAGGTTTTATAAAACCCAGCTGAAGGCCTAAGACTGGGGCGACGGCGCGCGTGCCCACAGAGAGGGCTCTGAGTGCCGCCTCTAGCACCCGTGCCATAGGTTCACCACCACTGACCTATAACGTCTCAGACAGGTGAATGTCCAGTCTCTTCTTAAAAATCTCCAGTGATGGAGCGCCCACGATTTCTGGTGGAAAGCTGTTCCACTGGTTAATTGTCCTCACTGTTAGGAAGTTTCTCCTTAATTCCAGGTTGCTTCTCTCCTTGATCAGTTTCCAACCATTGTTTTTCATCCTTCCCTCTGGTGCTTTGGGGAACAACCTGAACCCCTCTGCCTTGTGGCAGCCCCTCAGACACTGAAACGCTTCTATCATGTCTCCCCTATTTCTTCTTTTCTTTAGACCAGCCAAACCCAAGTCCCGCAGCCGTTCTTCATATGTTTTAGTCTCCAGGCCTTGGATCATCTTAGTTGCTCTTCTCTGAATTTTTTCCAAACTCTCAACATTTTTTTTGTGATATGGTGACCGAAATTGGCTGCAGTACTCCAGGTGTAACTGGAATAACTGGAGGAAGAGAAGAACAATTTGTCACCTCCATACAAAAAAGATGTGGAGACTCTGGAAAGAGCACAGAAAAGAACAACAAAGATGATTAGGGGACTGGAGGCTAAAAAAACCTAAGAACGGTTTTCAGGGCTCTCCAAACATGGAACTTTTAAGACTTGTGGACTTCAATTCCCAGCATGGTTGGCTGTGGAATTCTGGGAGTTGAAGTTCACAAGTCTTAAATTTGCCAAGGCTGGAGACCCTGGCTGGGGAATTGTGGGAGTTGAAGTCCACAAGTCTTAAATTTGCCAAGGCTGGAGACACCTGGTCAAGTCAAATGAAAAGAAGGACTGGGGGAACATGCTAGCAGTCTTCTAATACTTGAAGGGCGGTCACAAAGAAGACGGGGGTCAATTTATTTTCCAAAGCACTCATGTCCCGAGGGCAGGACAAGAAGCAACGGATGGAAACTAATCAAGGAGAGAAGCAACCTAGAACGAAGGAGAAACTTCCTGACAGTTAGAACAATCAACCAGTGGAACAACCTGCCTCCAGAAGCTGCGAATGCTCCATCCCTGGAAGTTTTTAAAAAGAGACTAGATAGCCATTTCTCTGGAATGGTACAAGGTCTCCTTGTTGAGCAGGGGGTTGGTCTAGAAGACCTCCAGGGTCCCTCCCAACTCTGTTATTCTTCATATCTCTGTCTATGAAATCTTACTCTTGTATTCTGCTACAATGATCACGTGGGAAACAGAAGCCACTTTGCATATTCTACAGAGGCAGGCTTGTTCCCCACAATTTGTTTTGATGTGATGCAAGAAGTTGCGTAACCCCGGTCTCTGTTTGTGCAGTCTCATCTGACAGTTCCTCATGGCATCTGGGAGAAACCAGAATGACATCATTTTATCATTTATTTATTTGCTTATAAACCATCTTTATTAAAAAAAAAATTATAAACACACCAAGGCAGCAAATATACCTAATAGTCCTTCCTCTTCCTATTTTCCCCACAACGACAACCCTGTGAGGTGGGTTGGACAGAGGGACTGGCCCAAAGTCACCCAGCTGGCTTTTATGCCTAAGGTGGGATTAGAACTCACCGTCTCCTAGTGATTGGCCCAAAGTCACCCAGCCGACTTTCATGCCTAAGGCAGGACTAGAACTCACCGTCTCCTGGTGATTGGCCCAAAGTCACCCAGCCGGCTTTCATGCCTAAGGCGGGATTAGAACTCAACTTCTCCTGGTGATTGGCCCAAAGTCACCCAGCTGCCTTTCATTTATTTAATTTATTTGCTGCCCACTTCACTATCCCAAGCAGGCTTCTATTTATTTATTTTTTTAAAAAAATATTGATTAGATTTACATGTGGCTTCTCTCCATATCAAGCAGCTCTGGGTGGCTTACAATATGATATTATATATTAATATAGATACAAGGCAAGATAGAAAGACCTGCACATGGGTTAGAGAACGAACGAAAGGATATAACATCATGAAAGAGAGTAAAAGAATTGACATGGAAACACGCTGGTCACATAGCAAGAAGAACTGATGGCAGGTGGACCAAGGCAGTCATAGAATGGATCCCACTGGATCAAAAGCATGCACGAAACAGATCTAAAGCTAGATGGATCAACGAGGATTGTGGGCCCAATTGGCAAAAAAAAGCCCTGGACCGTATCAGTTGGAAACAT
>NW_015392734.1:15429-19191 GCF_001527695.2 Protobothrops mucrosquamatus
CTTTCCCTCCTCCCCCCCTCGGGTTGGCCTCGGGGGTCCCCGGACCACCACCCCCTCTCCATCCCCAGCCCAGCGGGAAGAAGCCAGCGGGGGTCGTCGGAGCCCCCCGCCTCCGCCCGGTGAGTGAAGGGGTGGGGGGGTGGGGGTGGGTGGGTAGCAGCGGGAGGGGGGGATGAAAGGAGCGGACGTGCCCGCCGGTCTCTTCTTGGGACGGGGCGGGGGGGGTGTCTGCAGACTTTCAAAGAGACCCCCCCCCTCTTTGCCTCCTCCATCCACGCACCCCTCCCCGTCAAGGTACTTTAGCCCCGTGTTTATTCATTACCCCGTGTTTAACACACACACACACAGATCCTTCCAGTTGGGTTGTTTCCTTGCCCCGTGTTTAACACACACACACACACACAGAGAGATCCTTCCAGTTGGGTTGTTTCCTTGCCCCGTGTTTAACACACACACACACACACACACACACACACACACACACACACAGATCCTTCCAGTTGGGTTGTTTCCTTGCAGACGTTACGTGGCCCAAACTAGGGAAACAAGATTCGGCGCGCATCAGTCGCCGAACGTCGTCGGAAAGCAAACAACTCAGAGCACCCAAGACCACCCCCACCCCCCAAAAAATATTCTCCTTTATCTAATATCTGGGGCTGGTCTTCTCCTCTCCACCCCTCCCTCCTCCTCCTCCTCCTCCTCCTGGGATCCTGGGAGGCAAGGAACTGGGAGGGGTGCCCCACCACCCGGAACCCCGTTTTGGAAACGGGGCGATGCTGTGGCTGCCTTCCTGCCCGCCCGCCCTCCGCTTTTCACCTGCCCTTGATTGAGCACAACAAGAGCGACAACCCCCCAACACACACACACACACACACACACACACACCGTTTTTTCCTTCCTCCCCAGGCGCTCACTTCTCAAATGCATTTTTCCCCCTTCTTTTTCTTCTTCGTCTTCTCCCTCCACCCGGGCAGTGTCAAAAGGATCATGGAAACGCTGGGCATGTCATCCCGAGGTCTCTGGGTCTCTGTCCTGGCGCCTTTGCTGTTTTCCAGCTGCGCAGGTAAGGCCGTTTGCGCTGTTTTGGCGGAGTTTGCTGGTGTCTCTGTGCGTGTGTTTGTGTGTGTGTGTTTGTGTGTGTGTTTTGCCGGCGAGGGCGACATTTACAGGATGGATTTATCTATCTATTTTCTATCTATCTAGATATCTGTCTGTCTGTCTGTCTGTCTATCTATCCATCCATCCATCCTGGAGACCTTTATGATTGACTGATGGGTTGATTGATTGATTTACTGTGGCCTGGGGTTTGACTCTTGAGGAAGAGCTCCTGCCCTCTTCTTGTCTCTTCTTGTCTCTCTCTCTCTCTCTCTCTCTCTCTCTCTCTCTCTCTCTCTCTCTCTCTCTCCTTAAGGGGGGAAAAAATCAACCCAAAGACATTTATTTATTTATTTATTTGTTTATTTATTTATTTATTTATTTATTTATTTATGGTATTTACGTATTTTTATTTATTCAGCACAAAAGACATTTATTATTAATTGATAATAATTGGTGTTTGACTCCTGGGCTCCTGTCCTCTTCTCTTCCTCCCCCTTAAGAAAAAAAATATATATATCAACCCAAAGATATTTATTTATTTATTTATTTATTTAACCNTAATATTATTACAATAATATTACTGTGCAAACTTACTCTGGCTTGAATGTCTTGAGTGTTTAATGTAGTGTTTCACAACCCTGGCAACTTTAAAACAGGTGGACTTTAAAACTCCCAGAATTCCCCAGCCAGCACAACTGGCTGGGGATTCTGGGAGTTGAAGTCCACCAGCCTTAAGAAATGCTGAGTGACTCTAGAGTGTGAAAAGGAACTTTGCACACAGGCTACGAAAAAGAGGAAGACACATTTAAGAGTCCTTTTTTCTTTCCTAAGTTTCAGGTGGAGGCCAACCCAGGTAGGAAGCTAACACGCCCAGAATTCTTGGAAACAGGGCTTGCCCCACCTTTTGTGGAGCAGAAGAAATCCCTCCAGGCTACAGTTGCAGATTCACACTTTCCAGGGTGGAACAGACCAGGATATTGGCCGTCCAATATCATTTTAAAAAGACTCCAGATTTGAAGACGAAGACAGAGCTTTCTTTCTTTCTTTCTTTCTTTCTTTCTTTCTTTCTTTCTTTCTTTCTTTCTTTCTTTCTTTCTTTCTTTCTTTCTTTCTTCTTCCTGGCTTCCTTCCTCTCTCCTGCCTGCATTTCTTTCTTTCCTTCTTTCCTTCCTTCCTTCCTTCCTTTCTCCCTCCTGCCTTTCTGCATTCCCTTCCTTCTTTCTTTCCTTCCTTCCTTTCTCCCTGCCTTTCTGCATTCCCTTCCTTCTTTCTTTCTTTCTTTCTTTCCTTCCTCTTCCTTCCTTCCTTTTTCTCTCCTGTCTGCATTTTCTTCCTCTTCCTTCCTTTTTCTCTCCTGTCTGCATTTCCTTCCTTCCTTTCTCCCTGCCTTTCTGCATTCCCTTCCTTCCTCCATTTCTCCCTCCTGCCTTTCTGCATTCCCTTCCTTCCTTCTTTCTTTCTTTCTTTCTTTCTTTCCTTCCTCTTCCTTCCTTCTTCTCTCCTGTCTGCATTTCCTTCCTTCCTTCCTTCCTTTCCTTCCTTCCGTCTGCATTTCCTGCCTTCCTCTCCTGTCTGCATTTCTTTCCTCTTCCTTCCTTCCTTCTTCTCTCCTGTCTGCATTTCTTTCTTTCTTTCTTTCTCTTTCCTTCCTTCCTTCCTTCTTTCCTTCCTTCCGTCTGCATTTCCTGCCTTCCTCTCCTGTCTGCATTTTCTTCCTCTTCCTTCCTTCCTTCCTCTCTCCTGTCTGCATTTCCTTCCTTTCTTCCTTTCTCCCTGCCTTTCTGCATTCCCTTCCTTCTTTCTTTCCTTCCTTCCTTTCTCCCTGCCTTTCTGCATTCCCTTCCTTCCGTCCGTCCGTCCTTCCTCCCTTTCTCCCTCCTGCCTTTCTGCATTCCCTTCCTTCTTTCTTTCCTTCCTTCCTCTTCCTTCCTTCCTTCTTCTCTCTTGTCTGCATTTCTTTCTTTCTTTCTTTCTTTCTTTCCTTCTTTCTTTCTTTCTTTCTTTCTTTCTTTCTTTCTTTCTTTCTTTCTTTCTTTCTTTCTTTCTTTCTTTCTTTCTTTCCTTCCTTCCTTCCTTCCTTCCTTCCTTCCTTCCTCTCTCCCTCCCTGCCTGTCTCCATTTCCTCCCTCCCTCCCTCTCTCCCTCCCTCTCCCTCTCTGCCTTCCCAGCGCCGGAGACAGCGCCAGCCCGCCGCGGGTTCCTCTTTCACGGAGCCTTGACCGCTCCTCCGCCTCCCGCTGGTTTCCTGCCCCCGTCCTCTTCCCCTCCTTCCTTCCTTCCAGACCAGAGCCAGCCGGGCCGCCGGGACGCTGCCGGGCCTCGCGTGGAAACTCCGAGCGGCTCGCCGGGCATCGGCCGGGGACGGGAGGTAGGTCTCCGCGCGCCCGGGCTGGGGGCCGGCGCTATGCCGGGGGGAGGGCTGGAGCCGCCGCGGGGCCGGGAGGAGCCCCTTTTCCGGCGGGATCTCCCGTGCACCGGGAGGGGCGCGGTGCAAACGGGCCTGGCCCCCCCCCATACACACACACACACACACACACACACAACCATGAACCAACCGGGCAGGGGGGGAAACGCTGCGGACCCAGCCCCGGAGCGGCTGCTTTCTCCCCCCCCCCAGCCCACCTTAAGGAAAACGAAGCGCTCCGCCTCCCCACCAGGGGTGAC
>NW_015392735.1:0-5619 GCF_001527695.2 Protobothrops mucrosquamatus
GAAAAATCAACTTTTAAGCTCCCTGGAAGAACTGCAGAAATACTTAAGTTTTTTCCAGGCAAAGACTCAATAGACCCATTGCTCCTATCTTGGCCATCAAAGTACAGGCAGTCCTCGACTTACCAGCACAATTGGGACCAGGCTGTTGTTAAGTGAGTCACATCTAATTTTACCACCTTTGTTGCCACTGTTATTAAACAAATCCACTGCGTTTGTTTAAGTGGATCATGTGTGGTGGTTAAACAGATGGCTCTGCCCCCCCCATGATTGTTGTAAATACACCCCCTGGGTTGCCAAGTGCAGGAATTTTGATCATGTGACGGTTGCAAGTGTGAGGTCTTATCCTAAGTCCCTTTTTTCAGTAATGTTGTAATTTCCAAACAGTCACTTAAAGAATCGTTAAGTTCTCCAAAGCACCTGAGGGCAGGAGAAGAAGCAATGGATGGAAACTCATCAAGGAGAGAAGCAACCTGGAACTAAGGGAAAAACTTCCTGACAGTGAGGACAATTAACCAGTGGAACAGCTTGCCACCAGAAGTTGTGGGTGCTCCAACACTGGAAGTTTTTAAGATGAGACTGGACAGCCATTTGTCTGAAATGGTATAGGGTTTCCTGTCTGAGCAGGGGGTTGGACTAGATGACCTCCAAGATCCTTTCCAACTATTATTATTATTATTATTATTATTATTATTATTATTATTATTATTATTATTATTATTATTATTATTATTATTATTATTATTATTATTATTACTATTATTGATCATCGCACAGTCAGCCAGATGTTCAGACTGGATTTGGCATTTTTGTCTACCTATCGAGTCCTCCCCAAGGACCTGGGATAGGCAGATGTGGATGTTTGATGGTATTACAGATATCGTCGCAGGATGGAAGCAGTTCCTAGTAAGGCCGCCTTTTGCAATTGACTGATGGCGAATTTGTCAATGCCGATGATGGTGTTCAAGTGGTGCTCCAGTTGTTTTGGGATTGCACCCAAGGCGCCTATTACTATTGGTACCACCCTTGCTTGCCTTTGCCACAGTCTTTCTATTTCTATTTGTAGGTCTTTGTATTTTGTGATCTTCTTCAGTTCTTTCTCTATTATTATTATTATTATTATTATTATTATTATTATTATTATTATTATTATTATTATTATTATTATTATTATTATTATTATTATTATTATTATTATGGCACAGTCAGCCAGATGTTTACACTGGATTTGGCATTTTTGTCTACCTATCGAGTCCTCCCCAAGGACCTGGGATAGGCAGATGTGGATGTTTGATGGTATTACAGATATCGTCGCAAGATGGAAGCAGTTCCTAGTAAGGCCGCCTTTTGCAATTGACTATTGGAGAATTTGTCAATGCCGATGATGGTATCCAAGTGGTGCTCCAGTTGTTTTGGGATTGCACCTAAGGCGCCTATGACTATTGGTACCACCCTTGCTTGCTTTTGCCACAGTCTTTCTATTTCTATTTGTAGGTCTTTGTATTTTGTGATCTTCTCCAGTTCTTTCTCGTCTATTCTGCTCTCTCCAGGCACTGCCACGTCCACTATTCAGACTTTTTTGTCTTTCTTATCGACAATTGTTAAGTCCGGGGTGTTATGTTGCAGGTGCTTGTCTGTTTGAATTCTGAAGTCCCAGAGCAGTTTAATTTTATCATTTTCTATGACTTTCTCTATTTTATGATCCCACCAGTTCTTGCTTACAGGGAAATGATATTTCTTGCAGATGATGATGATGATGATGTTGATGATGATGATGATGATTATTATTATTATTATTATTTACTGTCCATCTTGAATTGTTATTACTACTACTACTACTACTACTACTACTACTACTACTACTACTACTACTAATAATAATAATAATAATAATAATAAATACAAAAATATAAAGGTGAGGACTACCAGTATATAAAATTTAAAAGAGGCAAATAATGTTAAAACATTAACTTAAAAGTGGGAGGGCACTAACCAGTCTCCCCCCCTCCCCAAGCTGCACGCTCATTTGAATGAAACCTCCAGTTGCTGCAGATATCCACAGCATGGCGGGTGCAGTGAGGGTACAAGAAGTCCTTATGACTACAATTAAGCCTGATGTTTCTGCTGCCAAGCAAGACGTCGTTCAGTGAGACACACCCATTTTACGACCTCCCCCCCCACACAATTGTTGAGCGAATAATAGCTGCAGTTCTTAAAGTGAGTGACGCCGTTAAGCGAACCCGGCTTGCCCTATTGACTTTGCTTGGCCAGAAGTCAACCTGGGGAGGTCACAGATGGCGATCACGTGACCCCAGGAGAATAGGAATAGGAATAGAGCTGGAAGGGACCTCGGAGGTCATCTAGTCCAACCCACCGCCCAAGCAGGAAACCCTGCACCATTTCTGACAGATGGCAGGCCAGTTTCTTCTTGAAAGCCTCCAGTGATGGAGCACCCACAACGTCTGAAGGCAGCTCCTGTTCTATTGGTTGATTGTTCTCACCGTCAGGAATTTCCTCCTTATTTCCAGATTGAATCTCTCCTTGATCAGTTTCCATCCGTTGTTCCTTGTCTGACCTTCAAGTGTTTTGGAAAATAGGTTAATAATAATAATAATGATGATGATGATGATGATGATGATGATGATGATGATGATGATGAAGTTGGAAGGGGCCTTGGAGGTCTTCTAGTCCAGCCCCCTGCTCAGGCAGGAAACCCTATACCAGTGGTGGCGAACCTATGGCACGCGTGCCACAGGTGGCACGCAGAGCCTTCTCTGTGGGCACGTGCGCCGTCGCCCCAGTCCTAGGCCTTCAGCTGGGTTTTATAAATCCTTTTCGCTTTAGGCCTCCACCGCCGTGTGCAAAAAAAAAAAAGGTTCAATCAATCAGTCAATCTCAACTTCTCGTGGGGGAAAAAAAAGATCTTGCAAAGTTGGAATTGATTGATTGAACTTTTTAGTCCCACCCAGTCTGCGTTACCACTGTAGCCACGCCCACCCAACGGGCCACACCCACCCAATGGGCCACACCCACCCGGCACTCGACGATGCATAAGTGGGTTTGGGGTTGCAGTTTGGGCCCTCGGTCTCTAAAAGGTTCGCCATCACTGCCCTATATCATTTCGGACAAATGGCTGTCCAGTCTCTTCTTAAAAACTTCCAGTGTTGGAGCATTCACCGCTTCTGGAGGCAGGTTGTTCCACTGGTTAATTGTTCTCACTGTCAGGAAATTTCTCCTTAGTTCTAGGTTGCTTCTCTCCTTGATTAGTTTCCATCCGTTGCTTCTTGTCCTGCCTTCGGGGGCTTTGGAGAATGGCTTGACTCCCTCTTCTTTGGGGCAACCCCTGAGATACTGGAAGACTGCTATCATGTCCCCCCTCGTCCTTCACTAGACCATCCATGCCCAGTTCCTGTAACCATTCTTCATGTTTTAGCCTCCAGGTAACTGGACTTCCTTGTTTTTCCTTTGAAGACATTTCGCCTCTCATCCCAGAAGCTTCTTCGGCTCTGACTGGATGGTGGGGGAATGGAAGGATTTATACTCCTTGCAGACAGCCGGTCCTTTGCCTCCTTTTAGAGAGTCCTTGAGGCCACCTGGAGGTTTACCTGTGGCCTCACGGTCTTCTATGTGGTGCAAATGGGTGGGGAGCCTTCTTGGCTGCAGGATGTTGAAGGTCATTCCACGCAAAGCACCTTTCCAGGCAGGTGGGGATGACGGGGGGGGGGAGCGATGGGGCGCCAGCCAAGTCTTCCTTTCCCAGGTGAGCCCACCTTGATGACAGGTTCTGCCATCCAGCAATCTTGTACGGCTATAATAATAATAATAATAATAATAATAATAATAATAATAATAATAATAATAATAATAATAATTTAAAAAAATAAATAAATAATAATAATAATGATAAAGTTGGAAGGGACCTTGGAGGTCATCTAGTCCAACCTCCTGCTCAGGCAGAAAACCCTATACCATTTCAGACAAATGGCTGTCTGTTCTCTTCTTAAAAACCTCCAGTGCTGGAGCATTCATCACTTCTGGAGGCAGGTTGTTCCACTGGTTAATTGTTCTCACTGTCAGGAAGTTTCTCCTTAGTTCCAGGTTGCTTCTCTCCTTGATGAGTTTCCATCCATTGCTTCTTTTCTGGCCTTCAGGCGCTTTGGAGACTAGCTTGACTCCCTCTTCTTTGGGGCAGCCCCTGAGATACTGGAAGGCTGCTATCATGTCCCCCCTCGTCCTTCTCTTCGTTAAACTGGACATCCCCAATTCCAGCAGCCATTCCTTATATGTTTTAGCCTCCAGTCCCCTAATCATCTTTGTTGCTCTTCTCTGCACTCTTTCTAGAGTCTTAACATCTTTTTCACATCGTGGTGACCAAAACTGGATGCCGTATTCCAAGTGTGGCCTTACTAAGGCCTTGTAAAGTGGTATTAACCCTTCAGGTGATCTTGATTCTATAACGGGGCCATCTGGGCACCGAGAACATTTTTTTCAAAGACCAATTTGAAATTTAACCAGGACTATTTTGCCTTTCCCTGGATTTTTTTTTAAAAATGGCAATGTTGGTGCCAGTCCCGGAGGGTTCAAAAAAAAAAAAACCACACTCAAACACACACACACACACACCACAATGGTGCCGTGAGGTTATAACAAGAAACGGGTGGGGCTTGGAGTTGTTGTTGCGATTGTGAGACTTGTGCCCCCGGGGAGGTGGTAAAGTTTAAAAAAAACTTCCATTATTATTTCACAGCCCCCGCGAAGTCGTAATAAATCTACTGCCTGGCGTTTATCATTTTAAAAAAAAAAGAGAGATTTTTTTTTTTTTAAAGAGCAAAATTACTTTATTAGTTCGGTAATAATTTTAGGCCTTTTCCGAGATAAGGCGGGCGTCTCGGGGAGGGTTTCATTTCCTGGCTGCTCTCTTATCAGCGCAAAGTAACGCCTGGCGTGTCTCAAGATGGAGTATTTATAACCAAACTCTAATAAAAGTCCGGCACACCTGCCTTGGCCCAGCTGATGGAACATTAGATAGAAAACTTTTTCTTCCCTTTTGAAAAATATCACGCTGCGTGTTTCATTAAGGTGTTCCAACAGCTTGGTTGTGCGAAGAGGCAGTTGTTCCCCTCCTATTTTTCAAGTACGAGCTGTCCTCGGCTTACGACGACAGTTGGGCCCTAGAGGTTTCTGTTGCTGAGTGAGACACTTCTTAAATGAGTTGTGTCCCGTTGAGTGATCACTGCTGTTGTTCGGTTAGTAACTTTCCAGACTGCCCCAGCCAGCCATGCTTTGAGATGGGTGGACTTCCACTCCCAGAATCCCCCAGCCAGCCTGCTTTAAGAGGGGTGGGCTTCCACTCCCAGAATCCCCCAGCCTGCATGCTTTAAGAGGGGTGGACTTCCACTCCCAGAATCCCCCAGCCAGCCTGCTTTAAGAGGGGTGGACTTCCACTCCCAGAATCCCCCAGCCAGCATGCTTTAAGAGGGTGGACTTCCATTCCCAGAATCCCCCAGCCAGCATGCTTTCCATTCCCAGAATCCCCCAGCCAGCATGCTTTCAGAGGGGTGGACTTCCACTCCCAGAATCCCCCAGCAAGCATGCTTTAAGAGGGGTGGACTTCCACTCCCA
>NW_015392735.1:5883-9016 GCF_001527695.2 Protobothrops mucrosquamatus
TCATGATCCAACTAGGTAACATCATCAGTGCTAGAAGAGGAGGAGGAGGAGGAGGAGGAGGAGGAGGAGGAGGAGGAGGAGGAGGACTGTGGGGTCCTTGGTGCCCTCTGAGCTGGGTGGTTTCCTTGCAGACGTTTCATGACCCAACTAGGCAACATTATCAATGCTAGAAGGGAGGAGGAGGAAAAGGAGAAGAAAGAAAGAAAGAAAGAGAGAGAGAGAAAGAAAGAAAGAAAGAAAGAAAAAGAAAGAAAGAAAGAAAGAAAGAAAGAAAGAAAGAAAAAGAAAGAAAGGATTGTGGGGTCCTTGGAGCTCTCTGAGCTGGGTGGTTTCCTTGCAGACGTTTCATGACCCAACTAGGCAACATCATCAGTGCTAGAAGGGAGGAGGAGGAGGAAAAGGAGAAGAAAGAAAGAAAGAAAGAAAGAAAGAGAGAGAGAGAGAGAGAGAGAGAGAGAGAGAGAGAGAAAGAAAGAAAAAGAAAGAAAGAAAGAAAGAAAGAAAGAAAGAAAGAAAGAAAGAAAGAAAAAGAAAGAAAGGATTGTGGGGTCCTTGGAGCTCTCTGAGCTGGGTGGTTTCCTTGCAGACGTTTCATGACCCAACTAGGCAACATCATTAGTGCTAGAAGGGAGGAGGAGGAGGAAAAGGAGAAGAAAGAAAGAAAGAAAGAGAGAGAGAGAAAGAAAGAAAGAAAGAAAGAAAGAAAGAAAAAGAAAGAAAGAAAGAAAGAAAGAAAGAAAGAAAGAAAGAAAGAAAGAAAGAAAGAAAGAAAGAAAGAAAGAAAGAAAGAGGATTGTGGGGTCCTTGATGATCTCTGAGCTGGGTGGTTTCCTTGCAGACGTTTCATGACCCAACTAGGCAACATCATCAGTGCTAGAAGGGAGGGGGATTTGCAGAGAGGAGGAGGAGGACTGTGGGGTCCTTGGTGCTCTATGACAGGGGTCCCCAACCTCTGGGCCATGGAGCGGCTCCGGTCCGCAGCCTGTTGAGAACCAGGCTGCATAAGCAGTGGGTGAGCGAGCAAAGCTTCTTTTTTTTTAAAAAAAAATAATATTAATTTTCCAAATTTTACATTTAGGTATTTAGAAAGCAACGTGGCACCGCCTGGGTTAATCAATAGTTCGCTAAGAAAATCTTTAGTACAAATCTCAGATTGCAACATGAAATATTTCTTCTCTTTTTCCCTTCACGTTTACTATCTCGTATTCAAGCTAGCACAGTTCTTATTATAAAAACATCGTCGTTAACATTTATCAATCCATTTTTAGCTGAGCGGAGCTTTATCTGCGCATGCGTGGGATCTCGATTGCGCGTGAAGCCACCCCCCACCCCGGTCCATGGAAAAACTGCCTTCCACAAAACCAGTCCCTTGGTGCCAGAAAGTTTGGGGACCGCTGCTCCGTGAGCTTAGCTGTGTTTCTTGTAGACGTTTCGTGACCCAGCTAGGTAACGTCATCAGTCCTAGAAGGGAGGAGTTGCAGGGAGGAGGAGGAGGAGGAGAAGGACAATGACTGTGGGGTCCCTGGTGCTCTCTGAGCTCGGTTCTGTTCTTGCAGACGTTTCATGACCCAACTAGGGAACATCATCAGCTCATCAGTGCTTAAAGAGAGGAGGGGTTTGTGGAGAGGAGGAGGAGGGGGACTGTGGGGGGGTCCTGGGTGCTCTCTGAGCTGGGTGGTTTTCTTGAGGACGTTTCATGACCCAACTAGGGAACATCATCAGTGCTAGAAGGAAGGAGGGGTTTGTGGAGAGGAGGAGGAGGAGGACTGTGGGGTCCTTGGTGCTCTCTGAGCTGGGTGGTCTTGCAGACGTTTCATGACCCAACTAGGGAACATCATCAGGGCTAGAAGGCACTGATGCTTGTTCCCTCCTTATATAGAGTAGTTTGCCCAATCCACGAGAAAACAAGCAAGGGAATACCAAGGGGAAAACCAAACACACACAAATACCTGTCAGGATAAGCTACTGCATATAAAATAAGAGCATACCTCACTCCCTTCTAGCACTGATGCTATTACCTGGTTGGGTCAGGAAACGTCTGCAAGAGAGTCATCAAGCTCAGAGAGCACCCAGGACCCCACAGTCCTTCTCCTCCCCCCTCCTCCTCCCTCCCTNCCTCCTCCTCCTCCTCCTCCTCCTCCTCCTCCTCCAGCCCCCTCTCCCTTCTAGCACTGATGCTATTACCTAGTTGGGTCATGAAATGTCTGCAAGAGCACCACCAAGCTTAGAGAGCACCCAGGACCCCACAGTTGTCAACCTCCTCCTCCCCCTCCTCCTCCTCCTCCTCCTCCTCCTCTCTCCTCCAACCCCCCCCCTTCTTTCTAGCACTGATGCCATCACCTAGTTGGCTCGTGAAACGTCTGCAAGAACCCAGCCACGCTCAGAGGGCGCCAGGGACCCCACAGTTCACCCCTTAGCTGCACACAATCCCTTCTGTTGGCACCCTTCTGTTGTATTTTTTTGTCATCCGTTGATTGTCACGTCCACAACTCTGCTCCTGGCAGGCCAGCCCAATCCGTAGAGCAAGGTTGCCCAATGCGCCCAGGCTGACGATCCGTTTCCTGATCGAATAACAGAGGCCGGTATTTTGGCATTTGTGGAGGGTTAAGGGGAGTCCGCTCCCTTCCAGGAAAATAATAAGAATAAGAAGAAGGAAAAAAATTGTTCTAACTCTCAAGCTTTGTGCCGCCAAGGAATTAAAAAAAAGAAGAAAAAAAAAAAAGACCACGTTTGCAGACAAAGAAATCTTGCAGCCAGATTGCTGACTTTGTCGGGGTTGCTTAATAAAACGCCCTGCCGATAAGTCGGAATAACACAAAAGGACAGGAAGTTTCTATCTCTCTCTCTCGGCCCTGGCAGAACAACAGGAAATTGTCACCCCTCAAGCTCTGGAAAGGAGGGTTTGTGCTGGCGCTGGTCTTTGTCCCCCCCCCCAGTTCCCAGCCAAACAAATGGCAGGTGGGCCTCTTTAGTAACGTTATGTACCTAAAGTAGAGCTTGCATTGTTGGCTTAATCTCCGGTCAGTTGCACCCTTCGCGCTCTCGGGCGAAGCTGTTTTGTGCAGGAGTGGGGTGTTCTCTCTCTCTGCCTCACTCTGCCCCTGGTGGCATCCTGTTGGTAACTTGAAGAGGG
>NW_015392735.1:12539-20908 GCF_001527695.2 Protobothrops mucrosquamatus
GCTTTTTCAGCAAGCGGGACTGACCTAGGGTGAATTTTAAATAGGGATAATTTTTAATGATTTTAATAAGAGACACAGCTACAAATATTTGGTTTTTTAATTGGCTTTTATTGGGGAAATGTATTATGTTGTTTTAATATGCTGTGAGCCGCCCTGAGTCCCGTGGGGAGAAGGGCGGCATATAAGTCTTAAAAATAAAATAAAAATAAAAAAATAATAAAATAACAAGGTTGGAAAAAACAGGGCTAGAAGGATTAACCCAGTTTCCGGCTACATCAGAAGCAACGTATCAAAGCCGTGTGAAATCTTTTTTCCCCTTTAAATACAGCTCAAAATGCCCTGAGGGTCCGATCTCCTCTGGAGGGGACGCCGGTCCCTGTAAAGTTGGTGGCTTCTCTGTCTCTGAAAGCTTTTCAAAGGGGGCTGGAGAGCCATCCGCTCTTGGGGAGGGTTAAATTGGCTTTCCTGCATGCTGTACAGCAGGGGTCTCCAACCCCTGGTTCGTACACCGGTATTGGGCTGCGGCACGCCAGCAACCGGTCCGCACAAACAAGCAAAGCCCCATGTGCGGGATGCAGGCAGCACACAAAACCACAAACCCTCCGGTCCGTGGAAAAACCTCTCTCCACGGAACCGGTGCTCCCTGGTGCCCCAAAGGTTGGGGGCCACTACTGTACAGGGATGGCACTCCTCAAACCCCCCCACTTCTGTGATTCCTGCTGATGAGGCATTTTTGAACTTAACTAGGAAGAGCCAGAGCGTCAGAATAACAGAAGGGACCTTGGAGGTCATCTAGTCCAACCCCTTGCTCAGGCAGGAGACCCTATACCATTTCAGACAGGTGGCTGTCCAGTCTCTTCTTTAAAATGTCCAGTGTTGGAGGATTCACCGCTTCTGGAGGCAAGGAGTTCCACTGGTTAATTGTTCTAACTGTCAGGAAGTTTCTCCTTAGTTCCAGGTTGCTTCTCTCCTTGATTAGTCTCCATCTGTTGCTTCTTGTCCTGCCTTCAGGTGCTTTGGAGAATAGCTTGACTCCCTCTTCTTTGGGGCAGCCCCTGAGATACTGGAAGACTTGCTATCCTGTCCCCTCTCGTCCTTCTCTTCATTAAACTAGACAGACCCAATTCCAGCAACCGTTCCTGATATGTTTTAGCTTCCAGTCCCCTAATCATCTTTGTTGCTCTTCTCTGTACTTTTTCTAGAGTCTCAGCATCTTTTTTACATTGTGGTGACCAAAACTGGACACCATATTCCAAGTGTGGCCTTACCAAGGCCTTGTAAAGTGGTATTAACCCTTTATGTGATCTTGATTCTCTCCCTCTGTTAATGCAGCCCAGCACTGTGTTGGCCTTTTTGGCAGCTGCAGCACACGGCTGGCTCCTGTTTAAGGGATGGTCCACTAGGACTCCGAGGTCCCTCTCACAGTTGCTACTATTGAGCAAGGTACCCCCTATACCAGTGATGGCGAACCTTTTAAAGACCGAGTGCCCAAACTGCAACACCAAACCCACTTATACATCGTCAGGTGCCGGGTGGGCGTGGCCCATTGATAACGGCAGACTGGGTGGGACTAAAAAGTTCAATCAATCAATTCCAACTTTGCAAGATCTTTTTTTTTCCCGCGAGAAGTTGAAATTGACTGATTGATTGAACTTTTTTTTTTTTTTTTTTGCACACGGCGGCGGAGGCCTAAAGAGAAAAGGTTTTATAAAACCCAGCTGAAGGCCTAGGACTGGGGCGACGGTGCGCGTGCCCACAGACAGCGCTCTGAGTGCCACCTCTGGCACCCGGGCCATAGGTTCACCACCACGGCCCTATACTATACCTGTGCATTTGGTTTTTCTTGCCTAAATGTAGAACCTTACCTTACTTAACAAAGAAAAATCGTAAAACGGGACAAAACTCACTCAACAAATGTCTCGCTTAGCAACGGTTGGATCTCAACATCCGTTTTATATCGTGGCTGCACGCGCGTGCACGCACACGCGTAGCGCCCCACTTACTCAAGTGTCACTGCGGACATGTGCACCCCCATTTGCGTGAGTGTTGTGGGTGCTCACGACCTCCCTTGCACTAGTAAGGTGTGTTCGTTCGCACGCACATGCGTGCACATGCGTTCACCTCCCCCCTACACAACCATCCCTTCTTTCCCCCCTCCCCCCACTCTGGCCCACCAACCCCAAAAGTTTGGGGGACTCTAATCATCATCATCATCATCATCATCATCATCATCATCATCATCATCATCCCAGGTCCTTGGTAAGGACTCGATAGGTAGACAAAAATGCCAAATCCGGTCTGAACATCTGGCTGACGGTGCGATGATCCATAACAATAATAAAGTTGGAAGGGACCTTGGAGGTCATCTAGTCCAACCCCCCTGCTCAGGCAGGAAGTAGACCATGTTTTGTTTTTGTTTTTTCTCCAGAGGTGCTTTTGGGAAACCCCAAAGCAAGCCGAACCCGGGGAAAGATTTCCCAAATGTTCTGCCGTTCCAGCTTAACGAGTCCTCCTCCCTTCTTGACCCCCACGTCCCAAATCACCCAGTTGCAAACACGTCGTCCTGGGGTGGGGTCAGCCTCAGAGCCCCCCCCCACACACACTCATTCTCAGAAACGTTGACGAGGCTGGAAGGCAGCCTGAGGCATCCGAGCGAAAAGGCCAGGGAACACCGTCGGGATCTCGGTGTCCCCTGGCTGAAGGTCAGCACGAAGCACGGGGTGAGATGTCGGATGAGTTGATTCCTGGTCCAAACACCGTCCGGATCTCGGCGTCCCCTGGCTGAAGGTCAGCACGAAGCACAGGGTGGGATGTCGGATGAGTTGATTCCTGGTCCTTCGCGCGTAGAGTTGCAGAGCTCATCACTCAAAAGTGTTCAAAGAGGCTGAGGGAGCGTGCTTAAATTGGACACCCCAGCCGAAAAAGAGCAGCTGCTAACGTTACGAAGCCGGTGGTGACACCATCTTTTGGGGGCTGGTATGAAATCCTGACCTTCAAGATGAGTCACAGCAGGACTGGAAAACTTCGCCGGCTGCCAGGAGGAGTTGGGAGGGGGGAAAATAAAAATCCATTTTTCACCTAGTCCTTGAGAGGTGGTGAAAAAGAGGATTCTGCTCACTCAGGCTCTCTCCACACGTGGGCGAAGGGCCCCGGTTCAACCCAGGAGGAACGTTGGAGACTCACCTGCCTGCAGGTGGGACATGCAGGAAAGATCCGTTGTGGAGACAAAATGGGATGCTCTGCAGAAGAAAGAGGCCATTGTTCGGCCTTAGAGCCAGTGGACGCTCCCTCGTGGGAGGTTTTTAAGAAGAGACTGGACAACCAATAATAATAATAATAATAATAATAATAATAATAATAATAATAATAATAATAATAATAATAGTAATAGTAATAATAGTAATAGTAATAATAATAGTAATAATAGTAATAGTAATAGTAGTAATGATGATGATAATAATACAACAATAATAATAATAATAATAATAATAATAATAATAATATAATAATAATAATAATAATAATAATAATAATAATAATAATAATAATAATAATAATAATAATAATAATAATAATAATAATAATAATAATAATAATAATAATAATAATAATAATAATAATAATAATAATAATAATAATAATAATAATAATAATGATGGTAAACATTGCCTGGAAGTTCTTTAGAAGAGTTTCATCTGTCGGAACTACGACACAGAGTTGGACGGGACCTTGGAGGTCATCTAGTCCAACCCCCTGCTCAGGCAGGAAACCCTATACCATTTCAGACAAATGGCTGTCCAGTCTCTTCTTAAAAACCTCCAGTGTTGGAGCATTCACCGCTTCTGGAGGCAGGTTGTTCCACTGGTTAATTGTTCTCACTGTCAGGGAGTTTCTCCTTAGTTCTAGGTTGCTTCTCTCCTTGATGAGTTTCCATCCGTTGCTTCTTGTCCTGCCTTCAGGCGCTTTGGAGAATAGCTTGACTCCCTCTTCTTTGGGGCAGCCCCTGAGGTACTGGAAGGCTGCTATCCTGTCCCCCCTGGTCCTTCTCTTCATTAAACTAGACATCCCCAATTCCAGCAGCCGTTCCTTGTATATTTTAGCCTCCAGTCCCCTGATCTTCTTTGTTGCTCTGCACTCTTTCTAGAGTCTCAGCATCTTTTTTACATCGTGGTGACCAAAACTGGATGCAGTATTCCAAGTGTGGCCTTACCAAGGCCTTGTAAAGTGGTATTAATACTTCACGTGATCTTGATTCTCTCCCTCTGTTAATGCAGCCCAGCACTGTGTTGGCTTTTTTGGCAGCTGCAGCACACGGCTGGCTCCTATCTAAGGGATTGTCCACTAGGACTCCGAGATCCCTCTCACAGTTACTACTATTGAGCAAATGTACTATACCTGTACATTTGGTTTTTCTTGCCTAAATGTAGAACTTTACTTTGTCTGAAGGGGTCTAGGGTCTCCTACTCAAGCAACCGTTCCAGCAACCGTTCCTTGTATATTTTAGCCTTCAGTCCCCTGATCATCTTTGTTGCTCTTCTCTGCATTCTAAATGTAGAACTTTACTTTGTCTGAAGGGGTCTAGGGTCTTCTACTCAAGCAGGGGGTTGGACTAGAAGACTTCCAAGGCCCCTTCTAACTCTATTACTCTGTAATTCTGGAATGGCGTAGGGTCTCCTGCTTGAGCAGGGGGTTGGACTAGAAAACCTCCAAGATCCCTTCCAACTCTGTTATTCTGTTAACCAGTGGAACAACCTGCCTCCAGAAGCTGTGAATGCTCCAACATGGAAGTCTTTAAGAAGAGACTGGACAACCATTTGTCTGAAATGGTATAAGGTTTCCTGCCTGAGCAGGGGGTTGGACTAGAAGATCTCCAAGGTCCCATCCAACTCTGTGTCATGGTTCCCGACAGATGAAACTCTTCAAAAGAACTTTGAGGCATTGTTTACCTTAAAGAATCTTTTATTCGAGTTGCAAAATATCGGCACTGCATAATCGAAGCCAAAAACTGAATTCCCCTCCCCTGAGCACCTAGTATCAAAGCACAATTCCCTCCTCCAATTAACTGTCATAAATCACATTCCTCAATTTGCTTGGAGCACAGGGCTTCCTCTCCAGCTCTCCAGCCCGCCAATTCCTTATCAGCTCTGGTTACAATAACCTTGATTCTCACCGCTAAGTTTAGTGTTGTTATGTCTAGCTGGACTCTCATTCACACACCCTTCCCCAGCATCATCTAACTCTAAAAGCAAAAGGTAAAAGATGGCTACATTTCCATCTGTTGTCAATGCAAAACATCCAATGTCAGCAGCATTGACACTCTGTTATTCTATTCTATTCTATTCTATTCTATTCTATTCTATTCTATTCTATTCTATTCTATTCTATTCTATTCTATTCTATTCTGTTCTATTCTATTCTATTCCATATTTTCTATTCCATATTTTCTATTCCATATTTTCTATTCCATTCTTTTTTCTATTCTATTCTATTCTACCTCATTGTTCTGTTCTATTCTATTCTATTCTTTTTTCTATTCTATTCTATTCTATTCTATTCCATTCCATTCTTTTTTCTATTCTATTCTATTCTACTTCGTTGTTCTATTCTATTCTATTCCATTCCATTCTTTTTTCTATTCTATTCTATTCTACCTCATTGTTCTATTCTATTCTATTCTATTTATTATTCTGTTCTATTCTGTTCTATTCTATTCTATTCTATTCCATATTTTCTATTCCATTCTTTTTTCTATTCTATTCTATTCTACTTCGTTGTTCTATTCTATTCTATTCTATTCTATTCTATTCTATTCTATTCTATTCTATTCTATTCTATTCCATATATTCTATTCTATTCTATTCTATTCTATTCTATTCTATTCTATTCTACTTCATTGTTCTGTTCTATTCTATTCTATTCCATTCCATTCCATATTTTCTATTCTATTCCGTTCCATTTTATTCCATTTCGTATTTTCTATTCTATTCTACTCTACTTTATATTCTATTCCATTCCATATATTATAAGTAGAGCCTGGCACCCAGATTTTCCCTGCTTATAATGAGTTATTAACTCACCTTAATTTTCTTTCCTCACAGTCTTCCATCGGCGAGAGCCTTAAACGGGAAGCCCTAAAGAAGCAAGCAATGAAACAAGTAAGTTGACGTGGTATTTTGTGCGCCAGCATCAGGGGCCCTCCGTGCCAGTAGGATGACACTAAACTGGCAGGAGTAGCCAACACCCCAGAAGACAAGCTCAGGATCCAAAAAGATCTTGACAGACTTGAACCATGGGCCCTATCCAACAAAATGAGTTTCAATGTGGAGAAAAGCACTTACATTTAGGCAGGAAAAACCAAAGTACAGATTGGGGGATACCTGGCTTGGAGGGACCTTGGAGTCCTGGTGGATGATCATTTGATTATGAGCCAGCCGTGTGCGGCAGCAGCCAAAAAAGCTAATACAATCCTGGGTTGCATAAACAGAGGCATAGAATCAAGATCACGCGAAGTATTAGTACCGCTTTATAAAACCCTAGTGAGGCCACACCTCGAATACTGCAGCCAAATTTGGTTACCATATCACAAAAAAGATGTTGAGAGTTTGGAAAAAGTTCAGAGAAGAGCAACTAAGATGATCCAAGCCCTGGAGACTAAAACATACGAAGAACGGCTGCAGGACTTGGATCTGGCTAGTCTAAAGAAAAGAAGAAATAGGGGAGACATGATAGCAGTGCTCCAGTATTTGAGGGGCTGCCACAAAGAAGAGGGGGTCACGTTATTCACCAAAGCACCAGAGGGCAGGAGAAGAAACAATGGTTGGAAACTGATTGAGCTGAGAAGCAACCTGGAATTAAGGAGAAACGTCCTGACAGGGAGGACAATTAACCAGTGGAACAGCTTGCCACCAGAAATTGTGGGTGCTCCATTACTGGAGATTTTTAAGAAGAGACTGGACATCCACCTGTGTGAGACGATATAGGTTCTCCTGCTTGAGCGGGGGGCTGGACTAGAAGACCTCCAAGGTCTCTTCCAGATTCTATTCTATTCTATTCTATTCTATTCTATTCTATTCTATTCTATATTTTCTATTTTCTATTCTATTCTATTTTCTATTCTATTTTCTATTTTCTATTCTATTCTATTTTCTATTCTATTTTCTATTCTATTCTATTCTATTCTACTCTACTCTACTCTACTCTACTCTACTCTACTCTACTCTACTCTACTCTACTCTACTCTACTCTACTCTACTCTACTCTACTCTGTATAACCTGCTCATTGGTGATTACAGGCTGTCCTCCATTTAACAATCGCAGTTGTTACTGGATTGTCCATGGCTGAGTGAGTTGTGCCCGGCTGGAAGATTTTTTTTTTTTCCGTGGCAATTGTTAAATGAAGCCCCACAGTTGTTAAGTGAATCACAGGGTCGTTAACTGAACCCAACTTAACCCCATTGACTTTGCTCGTGGGAAGTCCGCCAATGGTGACGACATGACCCCTGGAGGCGGCTGTCGAGTATCTTGAGCGCAAACTACGTTGAAATATTAATGCAAGCGTGAATCCTATTTTCCCCTTTATCACCAGCTCATTTTTATGACTTCACAACTTATCAGTCAGCCTAAATGTGTAAACAGACAGGCTTAGATGTGAATTCATTATCGGACTATTTCATATGATTTACGTCCCGGGTTTTTTTTAATACAATCCGTCCTTCTTGGCACCCGATCTGGAACTGGCTGTCTTAACTCCCTAAAAAAAAAAAAATACATCAAAATGTTCAGTTTTAGTTTCCATGACTTTATTTGTTTAATGGATGACTCTACTTTTTATACAAGCCTGTGGGGTTTTTTTTCCCCTGGGTTGGTTTTTTTTTCTTTTCCTTTTTTTTGGGCAGCGCCCAAGTGACAAATAATCGTTTTGGCCCGTTGCGGATTGCCATGGATCTCCTCACACAGTTTACAACACATTGCAAAAAGGCAGAGACTTAATTTTAGCACCCAGCTCAGGTGACCCTCTCAAGCCGGTCTCTTTCGCTGCCTTCATGAATTTTGCGGTGCAAAATGCACCATGAAAAAGAAAAGACGGGGAAATGCTAAAAATGCATGTTGTCCTCGGCTTACGACCGCCAGTTGAGCCCCGAGTGAGACTTTTTATGAAGTGAGTTTGGGGCCATTCTAAAACCCTTCTTGCCAGGATGGTTAAATTAATCTCTGCATTTAATAACCGGGTCCCTAACTTATCAGCCGCAGCGATTCAATTAGCAACTGCGGCAAGAAAAAGTGGTCATGTGGGGCAAAACTCACTTAACAAATTTTCACTTAGCAACAGACATTTTGGGATCAATTTTGGTCATAAGTGGAGGACTACC
>NW_015392735.1:22156-25080 GCF_001527695.2 Protobothrops mucrosquamatus
CTTTTTTCCCCCCCCCCCCCCCCCCCCCGCCTGCTGTGCCTCGAAGACCAAGCTGGAGATCCAGAGGGCTCTGGCCGAGGACTCCACCGTCTACGAATACGACAGCATCTACGAGGACATCCAGCAGAAGAAGGAGGCCGAGAGCCAGGCCAGCGTCCTGGCGAGCAAAGAGGAAAAAAAGGTCCGTTCCTGGCCGGTTGTGTGTGTTTGTGTGTGTGTGGGCCAGCCACGCTTGGGGAACAGAGAGCGACACCTGGGGAAGGGGACGGGGGAGAAAGCAGAGGGATGCAGGAAGGGGATTCAGGCAGTCCTTACCTTACGGCCCGTAACTGAGCGCAAAACTTTTGTCGCTAACTTTTTTGTGCAATGAGTTTGGTTCAGTGGAACAGCTGGCCACCAGAAATCGTGGGCGCTCCATCACTGGAGGTTTTTTAAGAAGAGACTGGAGAGGCGCTTGTCTGAGACGGTATAGGTTCTCCTGCTTGAGCGGGGGGCTGGACTAGAAGACCTCCAAGGTCCCTTCCAGCTCTACTTTTGTTCTAGTCTAGTCTAGTCCAGTCCAGTCCAGTCCATTCATTATTCTATTCTATTCTATTCTATTCTATTCTATTCTATTCTATTCTATTCTATTCTATTTCCTATTCTATTCTATTCCATTTCCTATTCTATTCTATTCCATTTCCTATTCTATTCTATTCTATTCTATATTCTATTCTATTCTATTCTATTCTATTTCCTATTCTATTCTATTCTATTCTATATTCTATTCCATTTCCTATTCTATTCTATTCTATTCTATTCTTTTTTCTATTCTATATTCTATTCTATTTCCTATTCTATTTCTTATTCTATTCTATTCTATTTCCTATTCTATTCTATTCCATTTCCTATTCTATTCTATTTTCTATTCTATTCTGTTCTATTCTATATTCTATTCTATTCTATATTCTATTCTATTCTGTTTCTATTCTATTCTATTCTATTCTATTCCATTTCCTATCCTATTCTGTTCTGTTCTGTTCTGTTCTGTTCCAATATATATATACTGGACTATCAGCAAATCTTTGACGTTTTGCCGAATTGCCATCTGCAAATGCAGAACCAGATCTTACAGGATAGTCCTTGACTTACGACCGGTCATTTAGTGATGGTTCAAAGTTATGATCTACCTGAAAAAGGGAACTTACAACCCAGATCCAGTCAGTCCCACTCCTCGGTCCTATGACTGGTCTTTGGACGCTTAGAAATAGGGCCACATTTAACGCTGTTTGCAGTTGTCCTGGGGTCACCTGGCCGCATTTTATGACGCTTCTGCCGAAAACGGCCACTTGAGATTTTCAGCAAAACCAGGGGTCTTCAAACTTGGCCACTTTAAGACTTGTGGACTTCAACTCCCAGAATTCCTCAGCCAGGATGCTTTAAGACTGAGGGCTGGCTGAGGAATTCTGGGAGTTGAAGTCCACAAGTCTTAAAGTGGCCAAGTTTGAAGACCCCTGAGCAAAACCATGCCCTACTGGACGACAGGCCCCTTTAACGACGGCAGTGTTTGCTTAACAACCATGGTATTCGTTTTACAACAAGGGATTTGTTTAACGACAACTGTGAAATCAGGTCGATCATGTGATGGACTGTTTTGATTTAACGACCTTAATGGGCAGGCTCCATTGCGGTTGTAACTTGAGGATTAGCTTTTATACAGAAACAGAGCCAGTTTGGTCTGGTGATTAAGACTGAAAATCCTGAGATGGTGAGTTCTAGTTCCGCCTTAGGCATGAAAGCCAGCTGGGGGACTTTGGGCCAATCACCAGGAGACGGTGAGTTCTAGTTCCGCCTTAGGCATGAAAGCTGACTGGGTGACTTTGGGCCAATCACCAGGAGACAGTGAGTTCTAGTCCCGCCCTAGGCATGAAAGCCAGCTGGGGGACTTTGGGCCAATCACCAGGAGACGGTGAGTTCTAGTCCCGCCTTAGGCATGAAAGCCAGCTGGGGGACTTTGGGCCAATCACCAGGAGATGGTGAGTTCTAGTCCCGCCTTAGGCATGAAAGCCAGCTGGGTGACTTTGGGCCAATCACCGGGAGACGGTGAGTTCTAGTCCCGCCTCAGGCTCGAAAAGGTAACCTTGGGCCAGTCCCTGTCTCTCGGCCTAACCCGCCTCACCGGGTCGTTGTGGGGAAAACAGGAGGAACAGTTTTCGGTTGCGTTCTGTACACACCTCCTTCGTTTACTCGTTAAAAATTACGAAATAAGCTTACATCATGATAAGCTAACGTCCCGCGCCTTCCTGTCTCCTCCCGGCAGCCCAAATACATCCAGAACATCCTGCAGGCGGCCGAGCTGCGGAAGAAGGAGCAGGAGCGGCGGATGGAGAAGAAGATCCAGAAGGAGCGGGAGTCGGAAGGAGACGCCTTCCAGGACAAGGAGGCCTTCGTCACCTCGGCCTACAAGAAGAAGCTGCAGGAAAGAGCCGAGGAGGAGGAGCGGGAGAGGAGGGAGGCGGCGGTAGAAGGTACGCGGAGGGGGGCTCTGCATCGGGGAGGTTTCGGGCTGGGGGGACCCTCAGGGATCATCAGGGAGGACCCAAAGATGCTTTTTCAGGAGGCAACTGGACTTTCTCATTTTTCCTTTGAAGGCATTTCGCTTCTCATCCCAGGAGCTTCTTCAGGTTCTGATTGAATGATGGGAAATGGGAGGATTTATCCTCCTTGCAGACGGCTGGTCATTTGTCTTCTTTTAGAGCAGTGTTTCTCAACCTTGACAATTTTAAGGCATGTGGACTTCAACTCCCAGAATTCCACAGCCAGCATTGCTGGCTGTGGAATTCTGGGAGTTGAAGTCCACATGCCTTAAAATTGTCACGGTTGAGAAACACCGTTTAGAGGGTCTTTGAGGCCATTTGAAAAGGTCTCTTCCTCCTCCTCCTCCT
>NW_015392736.1:0-13160 GCF_001527695.2 Protobothrops mucrosquamatus
TTCTAGATTGCTTCTCTCCTTGATTAGTTTCCACCCGTTGCTTCTTGTCCTGCCTCCAGGTGCTTTGGAAAATAGCTTGACTCCCTCTTCTTTATGGCAACCCCTGAGATATTGGAACACTGCTATCATGTCCCCCCTCGTCCTTCTCTTCATTAAACTAGACATACCCAATTCCAGCAGCCGTTCCTTATATGCTTTATCTTGAGTCTCTCAGTGGAAGAGCATAAATGATGATGACAATGACAGTGCTGATAACAGTAACAAAAACATAGGTCTTTTTAGTAGCCTATTATCAATATTCAGACTAATTAAATTAATAAATTGAATTGTCCAGGTAGTCCTCAAGTTACGACTATAACATAGCCTGATTTTATGTTTTCTTGTGGTCGTTAAGCTAATGAATCAGTTGTAAATCAAAAGCTATGGTCATTAAGCAAAACCATTGTTTGCTATTCTTCAGTTATGCCGAAAACTGGAAGTGCCAGTTTTCAGCAAAACAGCTATGTGATTGTGTGTGTGTGTGTGTGTGTGTGTGTGTGACAACTGTCAGAACGAAGTTATTAGTTCCCCTTTTAAAGTCATAACTTTGAATGGTCATTAAGTGAGTCATAAGTTGAGGACTACTTATAGTTAATATTTAAATGTAGATTTGAATGTGTCTGTATGATTTATTTCTTAAGGATCAGTCGTTACTTTTGGAAAAGGAGCACTACTGTAGTACTTAGGATGAATAGGAGTTTTTCAAAAAATGAAGATTAAAGCAATAAAATACAATGGGGATTGTGTAAAAATATAACTGTACTATTACTTTGTTTGAAATTTTATTAGAAGCCTGTTATCTAGGGGAAGAAATTGACTGCCTATCATTGCAAAATATTTTTTTAAAAGAAGAAACTATAGGCATTTAATTCATTTAATTGAACATTTATTCCAGGTATAAATTATAGGTCCCATGAGGTAAAATTCAGTCAAATATTGCTTAACTCCTGATTTACAATTTTTTACTATAGCTTTTACTTTGCTCAGGCATAAATTTATATGAAAGGAAATAAGAATTTTATTCTGTGGTTTCAGTTCAGTTCATTTTTAAGTGTGCTATATTTGTGTAAGCCATGATGGGATGCTCATTTAGTCCTTTAAAGTAACACAGTATTGCTGTATTAATAGATATTTATTATGAATATTTATAACATTGTATGCCAGTTAAGAGTTCTTATGGCTGAAATGTCATAGAGATTTCATTGATAGATAGATAGATAGATAAGTAGATAGGTAGATAGATAAAGATGATAAAAATTAAAAGGTAGATAGGTAGGTAGACAGACAGACAGACAGATAGATAGATAGAGGGCTTTTTTGTCATAGAACGCACCGGAACAGAGTTCCAGCACCTTTTCCGACGGATTTTCCAAGGTTGCGTTCTTTTCCTATTGTTTCCCTTCCTATCCTCGTTTGTTTTTGAAAATGCCCCACTGGTGGTCCGGTGCGAGTGGGGTCCCCTCCGGCACTGTATGCCTTCTCTAGGAAAAGCCATGAGGCGCCGGAGCATCACAGCCAGATTGTGGCTTGATTGGCTGAGTCGGACCAAGTGGTGTGGAAGCCGATGGTGGCGGTGGGAGACACATAATATGGAGGCCATCTTTCACGAGAGGGTGAGCGAGCCTTTTGCCTTCCCTTACAGAAGGTGGGGTGTGTGTGAGGTTAAAAAGAGGCGAAGCGAAAAAAAATAAAGGCTGGCGGGGAAGCTTGCCCGACAGTGAAACTTTGCTGTTTCAGTTCCTTGAGTAGATCAATGGCTGGGATGTCTACAAAAATCTCTTTTTAGTCTTTTATACTATATATTCAAACTGCAGAGGGGAAGAATAAGAATAAAGCCAATGTCTTGTGATTTGGAGGTATTATTATTAATAATAATATATATTAATTATGTATTGGTCAGTTGTAAAGGTAGACCTACAGTATAAGGTTTAATCAGATCTATTTATTAAATTGGGTTTAACTTAAAGGTAAATTAAAAGTAATCTGTTCACTGACAAAGTTTCAACTTTAATTTGTTTCAAGTCAATATCCATATTAAACTCCAAATGTAATTTTTTCCACCTTGTTTGACAACTTCTTAAAAATAATCCAATCTTTTACAAGCAACCAAATTTTGTTTTATTGGGCCAATTTCATTCCACATAGAAAGCTGACATTTCCACTCATTAAACTAAATGGGTATGCCAGTGGTAAATGTCCCAAAAGATTAATAAAATGCCTTCTTGTAATTTAAAGCCACACAGTGTGTGGTAACATTAATAGTATTAACTTACCTTGAACAAAATCCTAGTGTTTTAAATACACTAAAAATTGAAGGGTTTTTTTTTCAACTGCAAAGGTAAATCTTGTAGGGTAGGCAAGGTGGGTTGTATGACGTGTGTGAGTTCTGGCACCTCTTTTTTTTTTTTTTTTTTTTACAAAAAAAGCACTGGATAGATAGATAGATGATAGATGGACGGATGGATAGATAGGGTGCAGCAGGGAGAAAGATCTCACCATATAGCATAGAGCGTAACAACTTGTAAGCATGTAGGCAGATAAAAGCAGGTTCAAGAATGAATTGTTGTATGCATGAAAGCTTACGATTTGCAATAAATTGTGTTAATCTGTAAGCAAATTTTATTACTAGACTCCAAGGAAGGAAGGAAGGAAGGAAGGGAGGGAGGGAGGGAGGGAGGGAGAGAGAGGGAGAGAGAGAGAAAAGAAAAAGAAAGAAAGAAAGAAAAGAAGAAAGAAAGAAAGAAGGAAGGAAGGAAGGAAGGAAGGAAGGAAGGAAGGAAGGAAGGAAGGAAGATATAAATCAATACTGGGAATAATGACTAACACATACAATCCTAGGAATTGGAAAATATTTAGATATCACAAGTATTGTCTATAGTGCAAGAATTAAATTATCTCAAACAGAAAGCTTTCTAGATTTTGTTTGAATATATCCCACGACACATATTATCTTTCTGGAAAAGTTTCCACTATCCAACTTCTTTTATAGTGGCAGACCTTTATCCAACAGTGAATTAGAAACTGCCTTCCTGTAACATGAATCCATTTTTCCATTTCCTGTGAATGATACCTGGTCTTAATCGTATTCTTTTCTCCTTTGTCCATCTCTCTTCAGCACACTTAATTTATGGTCCTCTCTTTGTCCTCTTGTCCTTAATTGAAACTTCACCAATATATCCCTGTAAACCTTGAATAAAATTACGAAGATTTGTAATCCTAAAGAGGGTAACAAAGAAGTATTCCTATTAAGAAGTGAAAAAAAAATGAAATATATAGCTGTAAATTTCTAAAAATAAATCTTTGGGGGAGTATTTGTAAAAGTCCACTTTCTGCCACCATGCTTTTAACAATTATGTTATTATGTAAATTTAATTCCTAAAACTCTCACTGGATCCTCTTATGATAGACATAGGTATTCTTCACAATTACAATAGAAGTTGGAAAAACAAAGAAATTATAGGAAGATTTAAGGTGAATAAATATAATAATGCAGAGAAAGGCTACCAGAGTTTCACTGCTAAATTTTGCTTCAGGCAACAAAAATGGAGACTCTCAACTTCAATATTATCAGTTGCACAATATCAGAAACATATCAGGTACATAATGGAAGAATTGACTTCCAGTTTAACCAGACAGGAAACTTTCAGGTGTATGTTGTGAACATAGCATGAACTGTTAGTATCAAATATAAAGCTCTATTGTAGAAAATTAGAGATAATACATGTTCCAACAATGTTCAGTCAAGTGATCAGTGTAAGTAATAGATTCAGCAAGTTTACCTGAGAAGCTGTTTGAAGAATAAAAGAGATAGCAAACACTGAAGCAGAAAAAATATTTCTGAAATTTCAAATCTAGCAAAAGATCATGCTAGCCATAGAAAAATAAGGTAAAAGCCTTGAGCTACAGGAATGAGATTCAGTGAACACAGATTTTCCACATCAAGTAAGAAAGAGCAAACAGAGATGTCTCAATCAAGAATAGAGGAAAATAAGAAAAGGAAAACGTTTTGTAAAAAGATCAAATAATTCATATGAAAATTTACAATTAAGATTAGTACAGAGTAATTATGGAGGAGTTCTGATACAGGCAAATGAGGTTAAATGAGGATGGAATAACTATTCTAAAAACTCCAGCATTGGGATTGTAGAATTGTAGATAGTAGAGAGAATATATTCAGGAGGGAACTTACAGAGAAAATGAGATTTGAAAAACAACAAATTGGATTGTCAAACAGAAAAGCACCAAGCACAGATGAAATGCTCTTGAACTGTTTGAAGCTTTAGAAAAAGAAGATCCCACAGTAACTCTGTCTTACTTAGATGCAGATTAGGCCCCTTCTTTCCCCATCCTGATCCTCACTGCCTCCAGGCACCAGGTCAGAACTAGAGTAGCATTACCAATCTAATATGAGGTAATGATGTAGAGCTGATTATCATCCACAAATTGATGATACTGAACATCAAAACTTGGAATGACATCCTTCAGTGGTTTCATGGAAAGTGGGAGAGGGGACAGAACCTGATGAACTCCAGTGTCAAGAAAAGTACTTGTGCAAGAATAACCAGATACACAATTGCAGGATTTTCAGTACCTGGCTCAACAGCAGTAACTCTGAGAGGGATCTAAATGTATTGATGGATCACTACTTAGTTAGGAGTCAACAGTGTGCTGCATCTGCCAAAAAAGCCAATGCAGTTATGGGACGAGTCGCCGCAGCCAACTTGCCATGGACAACTAACCACAGACAGTTCGCCTAACTTTCTGTGGGACAACTCACCGTAGGACAATTCAACAAATACAAAAGTTAAATAATACAAGAGTTACAATAATTTCAACAAAAACGTGGTCACCAATAATAAAAGTAACTGAATGAAATGACTAATATAGTGTTGCATTTTCCCGCGGCGAGTTGGCCATGGCAATTTGTTTTAGAACCGTTTGAGGCTGCATCAACAGAGGGATAATATCAACAGGGAAGTAATTATTCCATTGCACAGGTGAGGCCACATTTGGAATACTGTATCCAGTTCTGATCACCACAATTCAAAAAAGATGATGTGGCTCTAGAAAAAGTTCAGAGATTATCTATTTTTCTGCTATTTCTATATTAAACAAAAAAACTTTGTTCTCTATCAGGAATTGCTTTATATCTTTCCATTCTTTTCTAGGCTTTACTGTTACAATGTTTATAAGTTAACTTAAGGAATATGGTGCTAAATGTCACCTATAATGGGGAAATCACTTTTTAAAAACCCACCTGGATTTTTCTGATGATAATGGATATAAATTTAGCAAATTTTACTTAATAGGTTAACTACAGGAAAGAAAAAATAAGCAAGTCGCTAACCTAAGCTTTACGTTGAGATTTTTTATAAAAAAAATATTTTGGTCTATTTATTTGTTGCTAAGATATTTTTTTTTAAAGAAGGAATTTCTTAAGATTGTAAAATATATTTTTTCCTTATTAAGCCATTAACTTTGCCAATTTACAAAACCCTTTTTAAGAAAAGTGACTTTGCAATGGGGACACTGTCAGACTTTTTAACTACACTCTGTTGGGATCCATTCTAATAACATCTAATGCTGTCTCAGGGAAAAGAATCAGCAATAGAAAGCAAGATCACTGCTTGACTGCTCCCTTTCCTGCCAGGAAGAAAAGGACTGTGATCCAGCTGAGGTCCTCAAAGGAAACCTTTAAATAATGTAAAGAATGGATATTCGAACCTGGAAAGTTATACATACTAGGCAGTGATTTAGTCATATATATATTGTGTCCAAATAATTCTATTTTTAATTCTATTTCCAGCCATATATATATATATATACAGAATGCCTTAAAAAGCATCTAACAAAGTATTTGAATTGCAGCAGGAGGATAAATTTTACAGGAATATTTAGATGACTGTGATCTTTTTGCCTTGCACATTAAATGATAGTAAAGTGCATCAAAGATAATGGGAAATATCCAAGTGTGGCCTTCTTTTTATAGCTGTTTATAGCATGACATCAGTAATGAGCCATTGCACCCAGTACTCTACTAAGAAGCAAGATGCTCCTTCACTGCTATTGGGCCATGCATAATTCTTAAAACGGAATAGAATAATAATATTAATGTTATGTGGTTAAGAATGGCTGGGATGTAGCCTTTATAGAGGATTCCCTAAGCCTTAAAAATAGAAAAGATAATTACAGAAAGGATCTGGCATTTGGGGTTTGGGACTTATGTTTTCAGTTTTCAGATTTCACAGTAACATTTAAGATTATAGGGTTGAAAGGGAGGGATTCATTTTGGTCTCTTTAATGCTGTATTAGTAACATGATTNCAAATAGTGATTTGCTAGGGGTGGTGGTTACCAGAAGAGATCCAAGCTAGAAGGTTATTATTTTTCATCCTTCAGAACACAGGAAGTAGATTTGTTTAAAAAGAGAGGAAAAACAAACTAACAGAAAATTCTTATACTTGAACAGACATACAATTTAGTCAATTCAGTATTTATTTTGAAAGAGAAATTCCTAAGGACAGTATTGGATTTGAACTGATGTTGTTTTTTCCCCTTTTTGACAGTTAACTCATTATGAAACCTGGGACAGTGGTAATCGGTAATCAAAAAGTGAGGACAGGAAATCCTTTTCATTAAATATTGTTTTAAATAATGTCATATATAATTGTGATGAACGCCTAGATAAGAAACCACTGATTTGTACAAATTATATGGGGCATATCTATGATTCAGACGTATATGTGCTTTCATTGTTACTGAGGGGAGGGAATCTGATTTCCAAAGTGTCACATACAGTGGATTCATTTTAAGTATGTTTGTGACAGACTAGCTTTTTATGGTTTCTCAGTGCATGTGGTTGCACCAGTATTGCATGTCGCACCCTTCCTCCAGCCTTTTTACGGTAGCTGCAACTATACAAAAGTGACCACATTCATAGTTGGAAGTAGTTCTTTAGAATGGTGTGTATGATTAGTGCACAAATTTTGCATACACAGATTATGTAATAATTAGAATAGAATAGAATAGAATAGAATAGAATAGAATAGAATAGAATAGAATAGAATAGAATAGAATAGTTGAAAGGGACCTTGGAGGTCATGGTGTTTTTTCTCTAGCATTATTGTGGCCAGTCCATGTTTATTGGGATAGGCTGCTTTTTTTTAAAAAAATGTAATTTTCTTGTGCACTAGTCAGAGTCTAGTGGAACAGAGTATTTTAAAATAAAATAAAACCTCTTCAATTTGTACAATTTGAAACAAGGCTTTTGGCATGTAAACGGCATAAGAATGCATAAGAAAATGTATTGTGTGTATTCTTACATAATTTACAATAATATATTAAGTTGTATTTCTCTGATATATCACATTCAAGTCAAAATGCCTTGTTGACAGTTCTCAGGTAAAGAATATTGATTCTTTGAATTATGTATCTCTTTTATCTTGTACAGATTTTAATACAATTTTAACTGTCAGTTATATTCTCCTTTAATGCATTTTCAGTTTAAAGTACCACTCTCGATACGTCCTGAAATCCTCTTAAGAAATAGAAGATTTCCAAAGAGAAAAATATACTATTAGTTTTCCTGGAATTTCTTTAAAAGTTTGTGAAGCATTGAATAGAGTGATACAGTAGTAAACAAAGTAAAATAAAGCATCACATGCTCTTGTTTTTTGATAGGAAAGTCCATGTATAAGATAAAGAATTAGATTTTCTTATGTTTAATGTTTTCTATATTATTTTTAGAAACCTGATCAATTCTGGCTTCACTGATTCTTAGTGTCTGACCTTTTGAACTTCTCTTTCCTGAAGATATAAGAATCTAATACAGCTGAAAGGTCTAATTGACATCTGAAATATTCTGAAATCCTGACTATAACTGAAAACTTTATGTCATACAGTCTTCAGCAGCTTTATTTCCTGATTTTATCATTGAGGGAAACCCTGAATTCCTAAGCTATACTAACATTTCTGTTTCATTTTTAGCAGCATAAATGTTTTTTCCTGAGAGGTCTTTGATAATGTGGTTTGTGTTAGTATCTCAGAAAGAATTGCTTCAATTGAAAGTTCAAGAAGTAAATATTATAATCAATGAAGCATCATAAATAACTTTTATGTCTAAATCAAGCTATTAAAAGCTTTTTTATTTTAAAGTAGCTAGAGGAATAAAATAGCTGCATAGTTCATAAAGTGATATACTATTATTGCCTGCTGTGCCCATGAATTATGCCAGCTTTTTACACTTGTGAAGTAAAAAGCGGATTATAACTGTGATCAATGTATTATCCTATATTTCTTATTGTTCATTATATTTCCTTTTTGGGAACTTTTGTAGTCTAAATGGCTACTAATGACATAATTACAATTGTTTGTCACCACTGTAATATGTGATTTCCTATCTCCTCATGAAGATGTAAGTTAGATAAAGGAAGAGTTTTGGCAGGAAGACAAAGTACAGTGATTTATTAAAGACCAGATGTGGTTGTTAAAAGCTTTTTTTCTCAGGAAAAAAACTTAATTGAATAATGTGAAATAGGAATGAAGTATCTGAACATTATAGGCACCAGTTTCTTGTTACTGACACAGTTATTGCTAGGAATCATAGTCAAAAGAGGCCATGAAGGTCATTGAATCTAACCTCTCATTCTGTTCAGGAATTCAAATTAAGCATCCCCAACAGATGGCTATCTAACCTTTCCTTGGACATACATATGTATACCTACATAATAACTCTGCAGATTATTTCAGTAACAGTATTTGCTTGCCAGTCATTAAAATCTCTTTCATTAGACAAACCAGCTTTTGGTTTGTATAACTAAGAATGTGTTTGTCTGGTTGTAGAAGGTAATGAACATTCAGTTGCAGAATCCCTGGAAAAACTTCAGAAAAAGCATTGTGTCATGGTTCACCAAAATATCCCCCTGATTGTGGTAAGATCAGAAAACCTCTCTCTGAGATCTTACTAAACATTTTATTAATGAGAAAATACAGTCTTTCAAATAGTTGGACCTATGTCATTATGACTTTCTAAGACATAACCAGCACTCTGAGTTTTCCCTACATTAGACTGGTAATTAAAGAATTCTAGCTGTTATCCAATTTAATAGTCTAGACCAGACATGTAAAACTCGTGATGTCACACGACGTATCAGAGCTTTTTTTCCATTGCCGGCAATGGGGTGGGTATAGTTTCCTGGTGACGGCAGTTTGACACCCCTGGTCTAGACTATTCTGGACTTGCTACAATATCAAAAGATTTGGAACAGAAAGCAGTTCTGTATAATCAGATTTTATACTAGTGATAACTAATTGTCTTGATGTATGTATGTGTGTGTGCATGAATGAATGAGATCTTCAGGAATAGTCAGATAACACATGAATCTGATGCCATAATTTTTATTCTATTCTAGTCTATTCTATTCCCATTTTTCTCATTGCTTATATACCATCCATTTCAACAAGTTCTGAGGGGTCTAAATATGAATATACATTTTTTAAAGAACACATTAAATTTCTTGATCTTTTGGTTGATCAAGAACATTTCTGTATTGTCTGGATTAAGCATAAATTTGTTGTCCATCATCTGTCTCATTAATGGTTTCTAGTCCCATTCAGGAACTGTGCTTTCGGAATATATCATACAAGTGTTTCATATTAATCCAGATACTGCCAGCCTTGCTCAAATAATACTCACCATCTTGAGACATCACTGTATTGGGCAGCAATATCACTAGGTTATTGCATATTTAGCTGACACAAAGTTTTTTTCAATTAAGCCTTGATTCTGATAATTTACTCTCCTGGGTTAAAGAAATACCAATGCATGTGTAGCTGAAAGTGCAAAAACCTTTCCTTCTAACAGATGTCATTTGACCAATTTAAGTTTATACAAAGTGAGCTGCATATTCAGTTTGCATAAAGGTTGAGTAAGGCTGTGTTTTTTTAAAAAAAAAACTTGTATAGTGCCCTTGGTATTTAAACCTTGACTGAGGATCTTAGCTGAAAATAATACTGTTTGAATCCTTGGTTTGCTAACTGGAAAAGAAGGAATATGCCTATTATATTGAGCCTTGGTGGCACAGTGGTTGGAATGCATTATTGCAGGCTAAATCACTGCTCACTGTCAGGGGTTTGATTCTGAGTGGCTCAAGGTTGACTCAGCCTTCCATCCTTCCGAGGTTAGTAAAATGAGGACCCAGATTGTGGGGGGCAATATGCTAACTCTGTAAACTGCTTCGAGAGGGCTATAAAGCAGTATGAAGCAGTATATAAGTCTAAGTGTTATTGCTATATTAGTCATGCTATTTTGTCATTTATCCATTGAATTCTTTTTTACTCTACAAAGTGAATGTTAATTTTTCATGAAGTATGATAGGGCTGTAATTCTGTGGTCGAATCTCTGCTTTGCATGCTGAAGGAATTAGGTTTACTTTTAAACCCTGAGGAGCAGCTGCCAATCATTGTAGATAAATTTCAGTTAAAGAGATGAACAACCTGACTTGTATAAGTCACCTTCAGAGCATAGAGACTCTAACAATATAGAGAGTTATCAAATTTAGAAAAAAGTCAAAACATACCCAGTACATTTTTAAGTGTGATGTACTGAGTTTCTGTTATGGAGTACAATACAAGGTACCAGAACACTTTTTTAAAAAAATGGACAGATGTGTTAAAATTGTATGTATTGTATGTTTACATTACACTCACATTATGTATTATAGCTTCTACTCACAATTACTGTGGACATTATAGTAGATGCATATCCTTTGATTTTTGGAACTCCTGATTGTTCTACAAGATCCTGTTCTGTAATCCTTTGCATGGTTTCAGATAATTACATTTGGCTATATGAGCACCTATTCAGGTGCTTCTCCAATGGTTGAATATTTCAGCTCTCTGAAGGGGAAAAAGCTGATATTGAAAGCAATAGGATGTATACATCAGGGCAAGAAATCTGGAGCTTTACAAAAGTTTTATTTATTTATTTTTTTAGAACATTTGTAGAGACACCCTTCTTAAAGCTAAGATATTGGCAGCTTACAACCCACAGGTAAAAAAATATATCCAACAACGAAAGCAAAAGAAACAAAAACATCAGTAAAATAAAAAATAAGCAGGCACAACAACCTGATATACATCCCAATGTTATTTTCCAAATCTAACTTCACCCTATCCAAACATGTTGGGGAAGGGCAACTCTTCTGAGACCTAAAACAGAGGGATATGTTGGATCTCAGGGATAGACTGTTCCATAAGACAGGAGTTGTAGTGGAGAAAGCATACCTCCAAGGACTCACAAAATGGCAGTGTTTTAAGGAAAGGGAACTGGGGCATGATCCTGGAGGTTAACCCCCATTATCTTCAGCCACAACATAGACAATAGCCGGGGCTCATTATCTTACACCATTCTTTCCATTATATGCAGTTGCCTAACCATTGTGACTATAATTTGAAGTAGGTGTGATTTCACATTAAATTGCTAGGAAAACTTTTTGTTGTCTGACAGGAATTTGTGACTTAGTCCTTTACCATTCCTGATTCTGTCATTAAAAATTCAGATCCTGGAATTTGTTTGTGATTTATTTGTGTGTTTGTTTATGCAGTTTTATGTATCCACTCCATTAATCTTAAACTGGTACCCAGTGATAGCTTAAAAAGTAACCAATTTATTGCAATATTCATTTTTATAGGTCAGATATTCCACTTCATCAAACATCAGTTCTGGTGTCACGTATGATGAAATAGCCTTTATGAAAACTTGTTAGCTTATAACAGTCTTTGATGCTCTCCAGATGTCTTGGATTATATCTCCATCATCTGAAACCACAGCAATATGACTGTCATTCTGGCTGAGGACAATAAGAATTGAAATCCAATACAGCTGAAAAAAGATTGCGAAGGATGGACTATGAGATATAAAAGCTCTTATTTTTTTGTTTATGCTACAGTAAGCTAATATGGTCTTTGGAATCTGTCAAAATTAATTTAGTATTATTTTTTCTCCAATTGAAATAGCAATCTTTCTCTATGGAATACTTAACTCTCTTTCTCTTGGCTTAACCTTCCAAACACCACGTAAATTAGATCATTTATTGTTTTCTTTTTAACAAGCCAAAGATCATACAATTAACTTGTTCTATTGATTGTGGTGGGAATGAAAATTCATTTATTTAGACTGGGCCACTGAGTTTATTAGTGAATCTTATCTGTGGTCCATTCAGCCATCCTGATTTAAACTGGCGTGTGCCATCAATTAAGTGGCCACTGTTACACTTATTCAAGTATTAATGGAGGTCACCACAAATGACAATTTAGAAGCAACATCCATCATTTTTCTTAGTAAGAATTTCTTATGACAATGATACCTTTATTCTAGAACATTTAAAGAAAATAAATAATTACACAAAGAAGAAAATGTGAAGGGCATTGTGGGTGAAAAATTTACAAAAAAAGTAAATAAATAGAATTTACAATTAAAATTATTATTGCATTGGTTAAATAATTGAATATATACAACTAAACTTAATAATCATCAAATAAACATTCAGATGAGTTTAGATATATGCTTCTTTCATTTTTCATTTTGTTTCGTTTTCTTCCTAGTGTACTAGGACTGTGCAAAAGTAGTATTTCTAACAATTTCTCAGAAAAGTGCATTATTTTGTAAATGTTTATCACAAATTGTGACAACTATGTGTAGAGCTCTGTGCTAAAAGTACTAGTACTAGTATTCTGGCGTATTCAGCTGCAGTCGGAGGACTCGGGCGGCCTGGTGGTGGAGGCCCTGGCTCTGGCCCGTTTTTGGCCCGTTTTTGGCCCGTTCTCGGCCCGTTTTCAATCTGGGCCTGGTGCGTCCGGCTGCAGTTGGGAGGATTCGGATGGCCTGGTGGTGGAGGCCTGGGCCTTGGCCCCGCTCTCCTCCAGCCTCGTTCCCTGGCTTTCGGCCCTGGAGGGTCCAGCTTTGGTCCTGTTCCGGCCGGTGGAGGACTTGGCGCGGCTTGGAGGATCTTGGCTTTGACTTTGTCTTTGGCCGTCGGAGGCCCCGGTGTGGCCTGGAAGGCCCGGAAGATCGTGGCTTTGACCTTGCTTTTGGCTGGCAGAGGACCCGGTATGGCCTGGAAG
>NW_015392736.1:15923-17080 GCF_001527695.2 Protobothrops mucrosquamatus
ATTATTCCGGATCTCCCCTCCTTCCGCCGTGCCCTCAAGACATGGCTTTTCCATCAAGCGGGATTGGCCTAGGGGGGGATTTTATAGGGATTTTAAAGGGATTTTATAATTTTAAATCTAATACAGGTCATTTAATATATATTTTAATTTGGTTTTTAGATATTTATTGTATTGTACTGTTTTTATTTACCTGTAAGCCACCCTGAGTCCCTCGGGAGAAGGGCGGGGTATAAATGGGAACAAATAAATAAATAAATAAACCAGTTTTTTTAAAAAAAATCACATTACTATAGGTGTCAGAAAAGAGTTTACAAGTCATAAATTTCCATAGTGTCTGTTCCAGATTTTATTCAAGATGAATATGTGTCGTTGCACCATCATTGGAGTTATATCAGTGAGGACTTGAATAGTCTTGGAACTGAACACTTGAATTGGGTTCTATACAGAAGTTATTGAAGGCATTAGAATTAATTATAGCACTACAGGTAGCCCTTGACTTACGACCATTTGTTTAACAACTGTTCAAAGTTGTGATGTTGCTGAAAAAGTAACTTGCACTTGTTCTTGCACTTTTGACCATCACACAATCCCGTAGTCATATAATCATAAATCAGGCTCTTGGGCACCAGCTTGCAACATTTCAGGGTCATGAAATTTCCATTTGCTGTCTTTACAGGGGACTTCTGACAAGCCAAGTCAATGGGGAAAATTGGATTCACTTAACAACCATGGCAAAAAAATGTCATAAAATTGAGTGTGACTCACTTAACAGTTGCATTGCTTAGCAATGGAAATTCTAGTTCCAATTTTGGTTGTAAGTTGAAGACTATTTATTGAACATTCCATTTTTTTTTAAAAAAAAATGCCCTCCTGACTCCATCTTCATATTCCTTTAAATCATCTCTAATTTAGCACTCTTCTTCTTTAGTTTTTATTTCATATTACTCTGAATCTGGTGGTGCATGCTGTACAGTTAACATATAGAAATGAGCTGATTGAGTATAATTTGTATTCATTGTTAAATTTAGTAACTGCACTGAGATTTGAATTACGCTAATCAACTTTTCTTGTAATTTCTATAATTTACATACTGTACACACACTGCAAATGCATGACTCTAGTGCAAAACAAAGTTTAATTAGTGTAACAGGGTTACA
>NW_015392737.1:0-1122 GCF_001527695.2 Protobothrops mucrosquamatus
GTTGTTCCTGTTTGAGGTTGTTCCTGTGCCTGTGTCATATACTTTGACCTGAGCTTTTGGTATTCTAATAGTGGTGGTTTACTCCTATTATGTCCTAAAGGTCATGTTCTGTCCTTGGGAGTCTTTGTTTTTCTAATCCCATCAGCTCAAACCTTCTCTGGGGCTGTAGCTGAAAGCATTTTGCTTATGAATAGGTGGCCCAGTCTTTCTGAATAGGATTATCAAATCTGCATTTCTACAGAGCTGGCCTGCTCAGTTTCTGCCTGGAGAAATTTGGGAAGAAATGCCTTTTAAGATTTTTCCCTCCATTATTTCTTTGGGGAAATATAATATTCTGGCTTTTTAATATTCCCCAAAATATTTCCTTCTCAGCTGACTTCCTACACTATGAAATCACAGAAAACCCTAGGAAGTTTAGGAAATAGTCCAAAGGTGAGTTCCATGTAACCTTCCCTGCCATGACTCCTGTGCCCTGGAACATGTGGCTTCCAGAGGTGAGATCTGACCCCGTCTTTTTGGCCTTCTGGAAAAGGAAAACTTGGCTGGAAAACTTGGCTCCGCCAGGTGGCTTAAGGCCCCAAAAGGGGTGGTCTACACTGGAAGTGGTTGGTGGAATAATAGAGAAGATCTCATCTTTGTACAGCTTGTGGTCTTGGTTTTAACCTTCTATTTAATTGTTGTGAATTTTAGCACTTTTAATACTTTTTAATTTATGCTTTTACACTATTGTAAACTGCCCAGAGTCAATCTGGATGGTGTGATGAGTGGTATATAAATTAAATAAGCAAATAAACATAGAAACCTTGGAGCTGTATATGGGCTCCTTTTAGACATAGGTTCCAAAATTCACTTTAGAATTTATATCCACTTCTGATATATCCACTTCCCTTTATAATAATAATGATAAAGTTGGAAAAGACCTTGGAGGTCATCTAGTCCAACCTCCTGCTCAGGCAGGAAACCCTATACCATTTCGGACAAATGGCTGTCCAGTTTCTTCTTAAAAACTTCCAGTGTTGGCGCATTCACCGCTTCTGGAGGCAGGTTGTTCCACTGGTTAATTGTTCTAACTGTCAGGAAGTTTCTCCTTAGTTCTAGGTTGCTTCTCTCCTTGATCAGTTT
>NW_015392737.1:4940-6885 GCF_001527695.2 Protobothrops mucrosquamatus
CTTTTAAAATTAATTTTATTATTTATTTGTTCTTATTTATCATTAGATCATGCTTAGTGCATTTTTATATATGTATGTACTAGCTGTACCCAGCCACGCATTGCTGTGGCTCAGTCTGGTAAAAGCGTGTGTTGCTTTTACGTCCAACAGATGGCGCTGTTTTTCAAAAAATCATTTTTACCTGTCACAGGTGTGACATATATATAATATAGGTATATAAAAACATGTGCATATTCGAATGCAACGTTGTGTCAAAATTTCAAAGCAATCGGTGGAGAACTTTCGGAGATTTAAGGTTTTGAACAAACGAACATTTACATTTTTATTTATATAGAATGTAAGTAGCCTACAATTGGATATTTTACTGTTTCTGGCCATATGGATGTAATAAACTGATTTGATTTGATACCAAGATCACTGACATAACCATATATATGCTGGGGTTGCATTTTTTTATGAAAGCAAGCAGCTTTATCTTTTATGTTTTATAAGCAATTATTTTGGGATGTTGATGAAAGACTTCTGCATTACCTGCACCCACTTTCTGTCTGAAATGAATGTGTCTTATTTAACAGAATTTTGGAGAGTACTAAGATCTACCAGATCTATGGTATCCTAAGACCTGAGGATGGCTTGTGATGCAGAGAAGGATCCAGCAATGTAAAGGCGAAGGAAGGGTGCATTGATAGAACAGGATTACTTAAATCGTGCTTAAAAAACAATTTACAAACTGGTTGGGCCCAAGGGAAATAGTTTTCTTTCTTTATAAAGAAATATAACATCAGTGCCAACTTGTGAGGTCTTTGCAATTGAGATTTGCTACTCAGGAATCCTGTGAATGGAGTAAAACATCTGAATCTTAAAGTCAGCTCTTGAAGCTAGCAAATGTACTAGTGGGCTTGAATCTGGCTTTACAAGCATTTAAAACTATCTCTGATACTACATGCTCAGTTGCTGATAAAGCAGCCTTTTAGTTGTAAATATTTATCTAAACCAAACATATTTGACAACATCCAAGTGGAATATTGAAAACAATAAAACCCAATGCAGTATACTATTTTAACAAACAAAACAAAAATAATACATCTCCAAAACAAAAACAACTAGATAATAATCTAATAAATCCAGAGAGAAAAACCTAAAAAAATCTAGATAATATAGCTATGTTTATCTGGCTCTAAACTATATTAAAAGTGGAACAATATATATTAAGCCCAGACCACTTTTCTTCCTGTTTGACTTCATCTCAGTCAAGAAGGGCCAAAGACAGAAGGTGAAAGGGAATGAATGAATGTTAAAGAATGATTTTCATGATCAGGGACGTCTACAAACAATGTAAGCAAATTATTAATGTGGACTTCTCCTGGCGGGGCCTGGAGAAGCCTGGGGCCCAGCGGCCAAGAAGAGCTGCGGCTCGTTGTGGCGGCTCGGCGCAGCGATGGCTCGGTGATCGGAGGTGGGCGGAGCTGCAGGACTGTGGAGGGCGGCCCAGGCGCGGAGAGGCCTAGAGAGGCCTAGTGAAGCCCGGCCTGGGGGCCTGGGGGCCAGGAAGAACTGCGGCCTGACACGGCGACCTGATGCGGCGGCGACTCGATGGCCGGCGAAGGGCGGAGCTGCTGAGGGCCGCCCGGGCATGGAGAGGCCTGGTGAGGCCTGGTGAAGCCCGGCCTGGGGGCCTAATGCCCAATATGGAAGATCTGCGCCCTGACACGGCCAGGAAGATCTGGAAGATCTGCGCCCTGACATGGCCTGGAAGATCTGCGCCCTGACACGGCCAGGAAGATCTGCAGCCAGGACGAGCTGTGGCCAGACGCGGCGGTAACTCACCGGTCCGGCGCGGCAGCGGCCTGGTGGCCCAGCGCGGTGACGGCTCGACGGTCCGACCCGGGGCTATGGCGATCCGGTGGCCCGAGGTGATGGTGGCTTATTTCCCCGTTTGTGGGAC
>NW_015392737.1:10544-14536 GCF_001527695.2 Protobothrops mucrosquamatus
TAGCTGGATGCTTGCTATGTCTTGCTAAATTGATGTCATAAAGTCGACAAAGAAGAATGAAAAATATTCAAACTGTCTCTACAAAGTGCTCTAAGCAAGATCCCCTCTAGAGAGCAGTGTTGAAATCAACTGCCTGGAAGCGATTGCCAGCGTGGAAGTTTAAAAGGGAAACCAACAGACAAGAAAATGGGAAATCCAAAGGGGGGGGGGAAGCAGTCATTCAGATTGCAAGGAAATATAATCCTTCACTAAACTCCTAAACCATTCAAGAGGTTGTAATGGAGAGTTCATAGATCAACTGAAAAACAATAAAGCAAACCTGTAACAAAACAAGGAACTTTTCTTCATCTTTCTCAAGGATGTTATAAATTCCCTTCTCATATGTTCGGGTTTTGTTCAGCTCCAACTGAAACACAGCAATTACTTCCCAGCATGTAATTTTGTTTGGGAATTGTATCCCTTTCTTCCTTGTTGCTTTCTTTCCTTTTTAAATGTTTATTCCTGCATATCTAGAGTATATAGAGCTATCATAGAATGAATTCCATCTTCTTCCGTTTATTTTAGAACATGGGATAACTTTTACCAATGGCTAGGAAAACGAACTGGTGAGAAACGAATGTGATATGTTATTTTGAATACATGCTAGTAAGAAGAATATTATGCATTGATTAATTAATACTATTTATGATTATTGTCGACTCTGCTACACTTACTATAGTTATTTATTACTATATTAACTATTGTTAGCTAAACATATGTACCCGGACAATAGTCTGTTTGTTAAATATTGAAAATGTTACTGGGGGATAACCCCAATGTTGACCCCAACCCTGTCCTAATCCCAATCCTGATCCCAACCCCAGTCTAAACCCTAAACCAGGGGTAGGCAACCTTGGCTCTTTTATGACTCGTGAACTTAAACTCCCAGAATTCCTGAGCCAGCATGGCTGGCTCAGGAATTCTGGGAGTTGAAGTCCACGAGTCATAAAAGAGCCAAGGTTGCCTACCCCTGCCCTAAACCCTATTCTGACCCTATTTTATCCCTAACCCTATAAAACTCAATAAAATCTTTTCAAAAAAAAAAAAAGAATGAATTTCAGTCTATGCACACCCTACTGTGTTTATTATGTATGCATGTATGTTATATCCCATCTTTATTATTTTTATAAGTGATTCAAGTGGTGAACATACCCAATGACCCTTCTCCTATTTTCCCCACAATGACCCTGTGAGGTGGGTTGGGTTGAGAGAGAGTGACTTGACCTAAAGTCACCCAGCTGGCTTTCATGCCTAAGGCAGAACTAGAACTCACAGTCTCCTGGTGATTAGCTCAAAATTACCCAGCCAGCTCTCATTCCCAAGTCAGGATTAAAACTCATGTCTCCTGGTTTGTAGGCCAACACCTTAATCACTAGACCAAACTAGGTAAATTAAAATCTACTTTGAAAATGCCATGGAATCAGACTCAGAGCAGAGCTGATGAGCATCCTCAATATATAAAAGTAAGGAAAAATGTACAGCTAGGCAAACTGGTCTTGGGTTATTCACTTTCTTCACATGTCATCTTTTATTTCTATCATTTCTTGTAATCAGAGAATGGGCTTCCTTTTTTTTTTACACTCCATCTTTAGATGAAAATCCTAGTGACAAATACAACAGTGTGATTCACAGAAGACAAAAGTCTTCTAGTTCCAACTTCCAGTTCATAAGCTGGTTTCATTTGAGGCCTCTTTCCTGTGGGTCCCTAATATCAGAAATGTGCACATTTATGCAAGGGCATGGCATGTCCTTTGATGCCTCATTTGGATAGCTACCAGAAACTGTGGGGAAAAGATGAAAAACCAAGAAGTAATATGGTTTGGATATGAAAGTTGGTTTTGTTCTGAGAGAGTTGTTAATAGTTTCTTGTTGCTAAGGAACTATTTCCTTGGTAGCTGTATGTTTGCCAGATCCTGCTAAATTGGTGTCATAATCTTAGACAAAGAATATTCCAAATGGAGCTACAGGTTCACATGTGTATGCATGTTTAAAAATAACAACTTTTAGTATGAAAAACCAATTCTTTCTCTGCCTCATAAGCAATGTGAAAAGAAAGTATAAGTATGTAGTTGATGGAAGATAAAAATCTGTGCAGCTGTCAATAGCCCACTTTCAGGAAATCTCTACAAATGCAGGTTATGTACCAGTAATATATTTGGAAACGAGGGAACCTGAATTGCATTTTCTGGAAACATTAAAAAAAGTGTGCTCTTTCAGCTTACAAGTTATTTTATAGCTTCATGAAAATGGATTACGACCACAGATTATCAAAATCTGTTAAGAATCCTAATGCACTAACCCAAAAAAGCACCCATATACCAAATTTATGTGCACAATTAACTGCAATTTTTGTGAATAGTTCAGGTATATCGTTTTGTGCAAGTTTCACAATGGAATGTTCTTGCTAATAATGGCTGAATATACCATGATAAAGCTGTTGAATGGATATTAAGCCCATAACAACTACTGACAAAATTGAATCCTTGCAAATGAGACTGAACATAATGTCAGATTTGTGCATGGATGTATTTCCATCTGTCAACTGCTTGAATTTCTAATAAAGATCATTATTAGAAAAACAAGGACACGTGCTTTGATTCAGATCTGGTTTTGCCTTCCTTTGTACAACCAGTCACATCAAAATATCTGCTATCTAGTTCAATAGCAGTGAAATCCACTTATAAATGCATATAGGAAAGATGGGTGTTTGATTTATCTAAATTCTAGATAATGAGATAGAATAGGATAATTTGGGGGTGATTTTTATTACTCCAAGATAGAGGAGATTAGTCTGAACTCACATATTTTGAGCTCCATGTGACCTAAGTGGATTTTTGATTATGTCTTTTAATCTGCATAATATATCTAAACTGAGGAAATGACCAATTTAATTGTTATTATTGTGGTTGGTTGCACAGTCAGCCAGATGTTCAGACTGGATTTGGCACTTTTGTCAACCTATTGAGTCTAAGATAGGCAGATGTTGTGTTTCGGTGGTGTTAATTATTATCAATAGTAATTAATTAAGTTAATTGTTATTATTAGTTTATTAGACGGAATTATTTTGATCCACTAGAAGAAAAACATAAAGAAGTAAAATAAAGTCTCCATGATATGAAAAGAAGGAAAAAATGAAACAATTTAAAATATACTTCACTAGCTCCAAAACCTAAGAGCCCAGAACAACCAAAAAACCTCCCCCAAACCCAGCATGAACAACAAACAAAAGAAAACAGATAAAGAGGAACAAAAGAAGTAATGGTGGTGGTGGTACAGGATCACATCCAAAATGTTCTCCAGAAATGTTCAGCCTTTGCTATTTTCTGGAAAATTAGTTCATCTCATATACTTCCACTCTGATAATGAGCTCCACTGCATTCTGGATGGGCTGGCTTCCTGAGGGAGACATGCTTTGTCAATTTCCTCCTACATAGGATGGAAAGATTTTTATGAACTTGTATGTAGGTCAGGGGAGGCTTTTGCCTGTGGAAGGGATAGGGGGGAGGTGACCTGGGTGACCCATGGGCATTTTCTTCCCACACTATGATGTTCCATCCAACGTTTCTGGAGGACATTTTGGGTGTGATCCTATACTACACCACCGCTACTTCTTTTGTTCCTCATTATGTATTTCCTATTGTTTATTGTTAATGTTGGGTTTGGGGGAGGTTTTTTAGTTGTTCTGGGCTCTGAGGTTTTGGAGCTAGTGAAGTCTATTTTAAATCTCCTACATCACTATACTGTTCCCCAAGATGAGATCCCTCATGACAGATTGCTCATAAAATCCCACACTTAGAAAAGATTCCACATCTAGGAAATTTCAACATACCCGACAGGGGGAAAGATCACTTTCTTCACTGGGCTTCATATGTCCCCAGGCCAAAAATACCTGAATGAATAGATCTACACACCTCACGATCTAAGCCCACTATATTACTACTCTCAGCGCTCTG
>NW_015392737.1:15970-17079 GCF_001527695.2 Protobothrops mucrosquamatus
CCATTGTATGCCTGTGAGAAACGCTCCTAATGTATCACAGTGTGTATTTCAATGTGTAGCCCTTTGTTCTTTAAGGAGGGTAGTATAAAAACTGAAGTCTAATCCCGCCCTCCTCGTTCAGAATTGCCTATCTCTAATATGCTCTGAACCTTGCGCAAATAAACTTCTCTGCTAAACCCCTCTGGAATTCGTAAGAGTTATTTCGTTTTCCACAAGAATCTGACTAATAAAAAGAAAAGACCAATAAAAAGAAAGAAGAATTCTGTTTGTTTTTTTGGGGGAGAGAGTATGGGGCTTTTTGGGGAACTGGGAGTCTTAAATGAGGGTGGCGACTTCAGGTAAGACCAGGAAATGGAGAGTTATTTTTCTACTATGTTAGAGTAGGACCTATGAAATCTATGTTCATAATCACTCTCAGTTACGGAAGCTCCCTGAATAACTGAGCTGTTACTCTCTCTTAGTCCAACCTACCTCACAGTATTGTTGTTGTGGGGAAATTTTGAAGGAGAAAGTGTGTGCATTTTTTAAAAAATCCAGGAAGAAATTTGCGGCATAAATCTCCGTACTAAATAATATACCATCAATGCTTCATCATTAAATAAGTGCAAAAACACTGCATTCCAAACAAGATAAAGAGGTTTATTCTCTTTTGAAGGCAGATGTTACTTCCTCTAGTAGAAGAAAAATTAAGAGAGGAAAAATTAAAGGAACATGTTCCCCCAAAAGTCTAAACATCTGGCTGACTACGTGACCAAAAACAATTTATTAAATTTAAATGTCACTTGACTCTCAGCAACTCTAAATGGAATTACACATATGTAAGAAGATCGAGGTGGATGGTGCTTATTTAGAATAGCTGGCAAAGAAGGTGGAGTTTCACATTGGCATTTTGGTATCCTTGGCACACATTCTCGATTATTGACATTGGTGTTCTCCTAACAGCCCAGAGAGCTGAAGCCAGCATCTTTTACATTTGTCACTGTCACTTCACAAGTGTTTGCATTGTTCAGGAAATTGTATGTGTAAAGCAAAAACTGCCTGCAACCAACTTCAACAAGGGAGTAGGGATGTGAGGGTGCTTGAAACAAAAACAGAGGTTTTATGTGTCC
>NW_015392738.1:0-6257 GCF_001527695.2 Protobothrops mucrosquamatus
ACAGCTTTCAGAAATCTTTTATTTATTTTTATAGCCCAGTTATAGGAAAATAGCCCTATCACACTATTTCTTTTGCCTGGTTGGGAATTATTGTGTCATGCTCAAAATAATATGGCAATTTAAATTTATTGAAACTAGGCAGTTGCCTAGTTTCAATAAAAAAAATAATACTTTTGCACTTTTATTTGTAGGAGTTGCATTCAATTCTAAATGATTGGAAGGAATGTTCAAAAGTAAATCTTTATACTTACTATTTGGATTAGTTTTCCTGATAACAAAAGTAACCGCTTTTGCAAACAAGCTCCCACAGTGATCATAATGTGTCAGTAGTGTAGGAAGACATCGTTATCTTGGGCTGACTTGACAACCTTATCTGTGTGCTATCAAAAAGTCTCACAGATTTTAGAAGGTACAGATTTAGCAGCTGAAATTTTAAAAGGTAATTTTAAAGTAGTTGTCTCCTCAAATTAGTTCATATAAAGATTATATTATATTTATTATATTATATTATATTATATTATATTATATTATATTATATTATATTATATTATATTATATTTATTATATTATATTATATTATATTATATTATATTATATTATATTATATTATATTATATTATATTATTATATTATATTATATTATATTATATTATATTATATTATATACATATCATATTTTGTGTATATCATAGATGTTCCTTGTAGTGTCACATGTTCTAAAACAACCTATAGTAACTTTGGTGTTTATACATAATTATGTATGTATGTAGCAGATTTTTACAATCTGACCTACTGAAGGGCTTTCCTTCTGCATAAAACATGAAATTACATTTGTATATTTATACATGCCGCTGTGTGAGAGCAACAATTTCTGTTCCTAAGCCACAGTTCATTATCACATTAGATCAGGGCTCTCCAACCTTGGCAACTTTAAGATTTGTGGACTTCAACTCCCAGAATTCCTCATCCAGCATGTCTGGCTGAGGTATTCTGGGAGTTGAAGTCTACAAATCTTAGACTTGCCAAGGTTGGGAACTCCTGCATTAGATGATAGACTTTGTAGCACATTGCAGTATGAGAGTACATAGTTTTCATGGCTAAAGATGTCAGATTAACTCTTTGGTATTTGTGTTTAAAAGCTGTAAGTGACAGGTGAAGAGAAATACCTTTTGTTGCACTGAAGTTGGCAAGCCACTATCAATTGACAAGATCAGAAACTATCTAATAGATCTAATAGCTATCTAATAGCTCCCTCTCTTCTCATGTGTATATGGATGTCTCTTTCTTCATCATACTTCTTGAAAGAAGTATGTCTTCTATGAAAGCAATTCTGAGAACTTCGTGTGAAGATAACAGAAGTCTTGCCTCTTTGAGCAATTTTTCTAGCTTCTTGATGGGCATTTCTTGGTCTCTATAAACCAGGTCTCCATCACAGTTAAGACATACCTCTTTTTTAATCTTAGGGATTGGGTATATTGATACAAAAAGAGGCATCCTTTAGTTTTTAATAACTGGTGGGTAACCAGTTCAGCTACTGACAGAGAAGTGTGTTACTGCACTTGGGGTGAAAAAGAAAAATTTCCAAAGATTCTTCAGAATTAGCTCTAGTATTAAGTTTAGATGTAACATTGGTTTCTATATATTGGCTGTACTTGTGTAAGTTTCTTGGTCCATCCTGATGCTATGCTTATCAACTGAGATATAATTGAATGGTGAAAATTAACATCTTAGCTCACTTTTAGTAATTCATTTCATAAGTAACATAAATTAATTGTCCATACTAAAGAGTTTGGACAAAACTCAGCAGCACTTTTTTGTGCGGCTGCTGATAAAAACAGGATTGCCAACATGATCGCCAACGTCCGATAACAGATATGGCACTGGTTTTTATTTACCCATCTTTAGAATATCTTGTGTTAATCATCCTGCTTACTTAAAACAAACCTATGTCTGCTGGACAAAGCTGGATATGAATTTCACTAGAAAATATTAGCAAGAATTCAGAACATGTTAAAACTCAGTATGTTTAAAAGAATAAAATTGTCACTGGTAATTTCTTGTTCTCTTGGCATGGTATGGTTACATGTTTCACAGTATAGTATTCACTTAAGCTTTCCTTTAGTGATGTTGCCTTGATTTGTAGGCAGGTAGGTTAGCCAGCTATCATAAATAATAAAGATAATAAAGATAATAAACCCTGTTTTATGCTTCACAGAAAGGTTGTTTATTGAATACTGCATTCAGAAGGATGTCATATGACTCTCTTATCTGCAAAGCTGAGTCAGCAAGGGATGGCAAGGAAAGGGGACTGTCCAAGTCTCAAATATAACCTTGCATTACAGTTTAAAGACATGATCTTTAGACATGAACTTCAAGGCTTCCTAGAACATCTGCTTCCATTATTAGATCAGGGAGAAATTATGATATGTTACCCTGACTATTTGTAGCAACATTTCATGGGCTTGACAATAGCTAATGAGTCTGTATGAGGCAGAAGAATTGAAAATGGCTCCAAATATATTTTTCACCTCATGATTTTTCCTATGTGGCTTTGATTAGCTGTGGGGAAAAAATAACTTGCTGATCAAATAAGACGGGCTTAGCTACATTGATTTTGATTTATGTTCCTTTCTTTGAAAGTAATTACCTCGTATATTATTGATGGGTTTTAAAGGTGTGTGTTTACATTTTGTGCAAAATATGTGAGACTGGCCAGCATTTCTTCATTGGCTGTATATATATACTTAGGTCTGTCTCAAAGGTTTAGGATAGATGCCAATTTCTTTGCTGGAAACAATGGGGAAATTACTCCCAGAAAGTCATAATTCTCATATATGTTCTGTAATCATGGTTGTTTCAATACAAATCTTTAATTTTTAAAAAAATGGTTCTGTTACTCATTTTACCAAATGTAAAGAATTAAATGATATCCTTGAACATCTAAATACATTCCAGTGCATATGCACTATCGTTTGGAACCTAGTTGCTTGATTCTCAGTAAAACTGTGTTTTAAATATATCACTTAGCATTTAAGTGAACTTTTGAACCACTTTTTCTTAATGCTTTTCAGAAATTACACCTAACGTTTAATCTCTTTTTTATACAGTGCTCATGTGTCACAAGTCAACAACATCCCTGCTACTGGAGAGTAAGTAATTCTTTCTCCTTTTTCATTCTGTTCTTTAGTTCTTGTTTTTCCGAATTAAATATCTTGTGATTTGTGTGGTCATGTGGCAAATGTACCACATCCTTCATAGCAGTAGTGGTAGACATAATAGAAGATAAGATTATGATTGTGTAGCTTGAGTGTTTCAATCTTTTTGTGTACAGCCACCTAATGAAGGAAAGGTATCTTGGGTATCTGTTAATGAGTGCCCAACTGATTCTTGAACAGGGTGCTACAATGATTTTCCTAAAAAATGCTAGATCATGTGGATGTTGTAATTAAGTGTGGTATCCTGCCTGTAGGATAATATAGACCTAAACCTATACCATTCATTTAGTGACCGCTCAAAATTACAACAGCACTGAAAAAAGTGATTTAGGACCATTTTTCACACTTACGATTGCTGTGACACCCCATGGTCATGTGATCAGAATTTGGACGCTTGGCAACTGGTATGTATTTATGACGGTTGCAGTATCCCAGGGTCGTGTGATCACCTCTTGCGTCCATCTGACAACAGAGTCAATGGGGAAGCCAGATTCACTTCACAACCATGCTATTAACAACTGCAGGGGTTCACTTAATAATTGTGGTAAGAAAGGTCATAAAGTGAGGCAGAACTCATATAACAACTGTCTTGCTTAGGAAATTTTGGGCTCAATTGTGGTCGTAACTTGAGGACTACCTGTGCCCAGTTTGACAGTTACTTGACTTCTTAAGGAAGAGTGTATTTTAAGATTACTTCGAGCCAATTTGACCTGATCTTGTTTCAAGCCAATTAACAGATTTTGTCTCATATTTATTGTACACTCAAGATTTTTTCCACTCAGGTAAGGCCCAGTCCCAGAAAGATTGCATGTCAGTGTTCAAACTGCTTTCAATTGCATCTCTTAAAAGAATCCACCCTCCTCCCAAAAGACCAAAAACAATTTTCTTTTTTTTCCTGGACTTTTTTCCTCTTTAAGTATTCAAAAACTCAAGGAACCCCTTTTATCCTTAGAAACAAAAACAGAGACACTGTCCCCACCTTCCAAAAACCCTCAACAAAAGACTTCTCTCTTTTCCACTTGTTGGTCTAATACAGTATTTTTTTTTTAAAGCAAATACTACAAGATTTTTTTTTATCAGTAGAGGGAGCTACATATTAAAAAAAGACATGGTAGGTAAAGAAGAAAAAGGTAGATTATTTTGATGAAGGCAGAGAATTACAGTAGCAACTATCAAAATAGCATTAATAAAGAAAATAAGTGAGCCACAGAAATTTCCTATATAAAGCACTGAAAGTCAGAAGATTAAGCTGCATGATTCCCTGAACTGAAGATTGGATTCAAAAGAGCTAGAGCTAGACTTTGTTCTCCACTTAGCCATACATTTCTCTGGATGAACTTGAGACAGTGTCTCTTTTTCCAACTTAATCCTACACAAATAAACATGGGACTCTGAAAGGGAGCCCTGCCCTGTACCTCACAGAAAAAATGGCTACAAATAAAGTTTATTGATCAGATCTGTGCACTCTTCAAAAGTGATCCATATCATGGATCTCACACAACTGTTCACTCAAAGAAAGAGAAAGAGGACAGGTCTAATAAAAAAAACAAACTGGTGAGGGGAACGGTAGTATCTCAGGTGTTTGAAAAACATACTTTATTGTGTAAATTCTTTGTCAAGGACACAGCAAAACAAAAGACATTATAAGCAGCATCCAGTTTTGAATTGGGGACATATCTCTATGGAACAGATCTCATATCTCTAGATATTTTTTCTCTCCTTTATGCTTCGATTTATTGTGGGTTTTTTTTTCCTGTCCTCTTTTTTTCCATTAATTTTTTTTAATCAAACATATTTATCCTATCCTAATCAATCTAAATAGAAAATGCTAGGAAACCTATTTAGATAAATAGCCCTTTTAATCTCTTAACATTAAATTAAGAGATATAAAAATACAAAAATATTTTTTATGGGACAAATGACTTAATAAATCTAACCTAGCAAAATAATAAATTCCCCAGGAAAATAAATGCTGCTGCTTTATAGAATCATTTCATTCAAGCTAGGACAACCCTTAAAGCAGAAGTCTCTTTCTTTCTGTTTTTACGTAGAAGCCTGAAAAAAGTTGGTCTCTTTTAATGAATAGTAGAACTTAATATAGAACAAGTCATATTTGAAACACTTCTTGCAAATCATTTTTGAGGCAAACACTTATAAATGTATAAAAATATTGAAAGGTTCACACTGGGAATTCATTATCATTTTTTTTTAAAAAAAAATACCAATACTTGTGTATATGTATGTGTGTGTAATTTATATTGGTTTGACAGATTCTTAGAAAAGACTATCCGGACAGCTGTTGAACAACATCTTTTTGATGTTCATGGCTCTAGTGGTCAAAGTTCTGAAGACTCTGAATCTGGAACCTCATTAACATCTTCTGGTGTATCTACCGGGCAGCGCAGACGACACCATAAAGAACAAGATGAAGGCCGAAAGACCAGAGATAGGTATGCTTTTTTCTTCTCTTTTCTTCTTCTTCTATGAGACAGTTTTAGAGCTCTCTCATAGCAATTGTCAGATAATTGCAAAAAGCTGGTTCTCCCCCCCCCCCAGGTTGTCAAGAAGCCTGATGCATTCCAGAGCTAATATTCTATGTATTCAAATTATTATCACAATTAGCTGAGTTTTGCTGAAATTCTCCAGTGCAGGATACTGTTGGCAAATATTTGTCACAGATATGAATTCCTAATTTTATTGTTAAGATAAAATTGCCTAATTATTTCAGAACATGTTGGTTCAACAAATATCTATCCCTAGCTTAGTGATCAAGTCACATCACCAGAGAAATAAATGAGGATGCATAAAGGAAGAATATATGTTTGCAAAGCAGAACCCATATTCATTTAAAGCGCTCCATGGCATCGGACCTGGGTATCTCCGAGACCGTCTTCTGCCGCAGATTACCTCCCATCGACCGGTACGCTCCCACAGAGCGGGCCTCCTCAGGGTGCCGTCGGCCAAACAGTGTCGGCTGGCGACCCCCAGGGGGAGGGCCTTCTCTGTGGGAGCCCCCACCCTGTGGAATGAACTCCCCCCAGA
>NW_015392738.1:8502-13564 GCF_001527695.2 Protobothrops mucrosquamatus
AAGTAAGTTTAAATAATAAAGAATTTGCCCATTGTGTTATTCAGTAACCCAGAATTTTCTGTCAAAAATTAAGAAAGTCATCAACAGTTCCTTCACAGCAAAAGATGAGTCTCTACAGTGATATACATTTATGTATTTATTTTTGAGATATTTGTACTTTCTTTCATATGCAAGACTCTACAGGCATATAACAGGAGAGAAAAAAAGAAAACCATGAAAATTATAAAACTCCTAGACCTTGGTTTAATAACTATAATCATAATAGTAAAACAGGTGGGTCACCTGCGATGGGCAAAGATCCACTGAAATAAGATCTTCAGGTCCAAAACAAAAGAATGGGTAGGGGTAAATACTTCTATGCACAGAAATTTTCCAAGTGTGGGACTATTACAGGGTACGCCACCTACCTCACAGTCTCTGAAGCTCATATTGGAGTAGGACTTTCAACAGGCCCTCTCTAGATATTTGCAATAGATTGCCAGGATACTACTTGGCAAAGCGGTCCTTGATATACCTTGGTGCCACACGTTATAAGATGACAAGTAGCATTTTAAAGTGGGCCAGATGCTAACCATGGCAAAAATCATTGTCATTTCACCACGGCACACTGCAACCAGTCGTAAATGTGAGCCGGTTGCTAAGCACCTGAAACACCACCTTGAGGGGAAGTCATTAGTAGCTTTTTAAAAGTCCGTTGTAAGTTTGAACAGTCGGATGATCAGTCATAAGTGGAGGACTATGTATACTATAATGAACCAGTGAAAACAGTGGCAGCACATCCATGTCATTGTTTGTTTTCAGCTTAGCGCAGTGTGAAACCAGCTATTTTAGTTTCACATCATAGTTTTATTTATTTACAGATGTGTGTGTGCATGCATGCATACAATTATATATAGGCTATCCATTTTCCCACAAAGGTTGTTTCCAATCTTAAAAAACAGCCAGGCAATAAAGTAATAATCCAACTAAATGAATCTTTTCCAAGGTAATATTTGTGTCAAAGCACTCAAATGCCCTTTGGAACAAATCGTTTTGAAGGCAGGGAGGTCGAGGTCTCACTTCTCCCAGAAGGAAGAATGTTCCAAAGAACATAATACGGCTGTGCACTGTACCTGAACTAGACTTGTGGCTTTGCTCAACGTATCAAGGATGAAACCAACCATTTTCATAGGAAACTCAAGCCTACCAATGCATACAGGTAGTCCTCAACTTACAACAGTTTATTTAGTGACCGAAGTTACAGTGGCACTGAAAAAAATGACTTATGACCATTTTTCACACGACCATGCAGCATCTTCACGGTCATGTGATCAAAATTCAGACACTTGGCAGCTGACTCATATTTACGACAGTTGCATGTCCCGGGGTCATGTGATCACCTTTTGTGACTTTCTGACAAGCAGAGTCAATGGGGAAGCCGGATTCACTTAACCACGTTACTAACTTAACAACTGCAGTGATTCATTTAGCAACTGTCTCCCTTAGCAACAGATTTTTTGGGGCTCAATTGTAAGTCAAGGACTACCTGTGTTGGGGTGAGCCCTTGGAAAAAAACCCTTGAGATAACAGAGGTATTTTAGAGAGGGCTTATAATATTGCAGGTTTGGAATTTTTCTATGGATTTCCACTAATTCTAATTCCTCAGATTTTCCTAGGTTGTAGAAATCCCTTCCGTGGAACTATCATTCATGATCACCCATTGCACAGCAGTGTGATAATCCACCATCTCTGAGTCAGTAGACCTACTGTATCCTTCGTAGTTCCTTTCTATTTCACTGCCTATATCATAAATACCGGTAGCATTTCTTAGTATGGATGGAACACAACTGTGGTGTGCGTTGGTGCACTGACAGTTGAAATCCCAATTACATTTAGAGGTTTTGAGAGGTGATATTTAAAATGATAATTCTTAACAATTGTCTTAATGTTTGACAGGCGATGGAAACTTTTGGTTCCTTGAGACATGTAGATGGAAGAGGACCAGATGAAATGGAGGTGTTTTCTGAAGAAAGGTGACTTGCTTAGAATTTATTCTATCTTAAAATTAAAGTTTTTTTAAATGTCAGTTAAGGTCTATACTACAGAATCCAATCATACTTTGAAACCAGTTTCATTACATAGAGAAAAAAAAGCTAATTTTGATTCTGTATGCCTGCGTATGTCCTCCTTTGAAAATGCTGCTATTTTTCAGAAAAAGATGTTTTAACTTTATAATGAATGCTTTATTTTATGTATTCATATTGTATTTCACGTCTGTTAATAGTAGATTGATCTCTTGGCTTTTCCATGCAAGTCTCAAAGAAGGAACTATAAAGCATGATTTGAAATTTTAAGTTTTATTTTCACCCACTTTTTTTAAAAAAAAATTATGATTATAAAAAAATGGTACGTTGCTTGTTGCTTCCTTTATGACATGCTCCTTAATATTTCTTTCTTGTTTTTTGTAGCAAAGACGGCAAAAATGAGGATGATTTGTTAATGCACAATCAGGTTTGTGTCCATTTGTACCATTTGCAAAATAATAATGTATTACTTTCACTTCATTATTAATGTTGTTACTCTGCTTTTGTTATTACTTTATAATATTAATAATGAAAGAATGTGGAATCTAATTAGAGCTACCTTTGTTAGAAACATTCAGATCTCATAGGGCTTTGATTTTCAGATTGGGTTTATAGATTTCCAAGCAAAGATGATTCTGAACTTTAATTTTGATACTAATTAAAATCATAAGTGGATATCTTTCATATATATATATATTAAATGAATTTTAATTCATCAAAATTAAATATTTGATTATTTTTGATGTTTTAAAAAATTGCATTTATTTTAGTACAGTATTTATAAGAAGCTTCCTTGAAAAATATTCTAAGTAGCATTTAAGAAGACCATTGATCTAGACCAGTGGTGGCGAACCTATGGCACGGGTGCCAGAGGCAGCACTCAGAGCCCTCTCTATGGGCACGCGTGCCATTGCCCCAGTCCTAGGCCTTCAGCTGGGTTTTATAAAACCTTTTCGCTTTAGGCCTTCGCCGCCATGTGCAAAAAAAAAAAAAGTTCAATCAATCAATCAATTTCAACTTCTTGCGGGGAAAAAAGATCTTGCAAAGTTGGAATTGATTGATTGAACTTTTTAGTCCCACCCAGTTTGCCATTACCACCGTAGCCATGCCCACCCAATTGGACACACACACACACAATGGGCCACGCCCACCTGGCACCCGACGATGCATAAGTGAGTTTTGGGTTGCAGTTTGGGCACTCGGTCTCTAAAAGGTTTGCCATCACTGATCTAGACGTAGTCATGAATCAGTGCAACTGAACCAGTTTAGCTGGTTGTACTTGGAAATCAGAGAACAGATTTTTGAAGGGCATCTAAGACCTTGGCCAAATCTTCTTGAGTCCCCTGAACTTCTAGTCATATTTCTACTCCAGCTGTGGAAGTAAAACTATACAGTTAAAATCCTGCTGGAAATGGGAGGCTTAAGTTTAAGAAAAGTTTGCTCAGAGTCTCTTACTTGGTTCTTGGCAGAAAGAGATTTAAATCAGAGAACTTCATCATTCATAAAGAGATTAAATTGTTCTGCAACTGTTATGCTAGGAAACTAGCACCCTGGTTTATTAGTAAGTTTTATACCTACTCAGGAAGGGCATGTTTGCTCCCAGCATCATGAAAACAGCCTGTGTTCATTGCTTTGATCTGATGAAATAACTGTTCCCTAACAAGTGTGATGGCTTATGAGGTTAGACAGCTGGACTGACAATCAGCAGCCTGGCATTTGGGACCCATTGCTGCTATGGGGCGGAGTGAGGTCTCATCTCATGCTCCAGTTTCCACCGATCCAACAGTTCGAAAGCAGGCAACCATATGTAGATGCAGGAATCCTCAACCCCTGGGCTATGGCCTACTAGAGGGTTGCAGCCCATTTAGAACCAGGCCATGCAAGCAGTGGGTGAGCGCACAGCTCCACTTGCATTAGCGGCAAGCACATGGGCAAATGAAGCTGCGCCTGCACACCTACCACTCGCATGGAACCATCCCCTCCCTACCCCTCTCCGCTGGATTGCCAAACCGGAAAGGTTGGGACCACTGGATTAATGGGTACTATTTTGGTGGGCAACTTCACAGAGGTGTGGAAGGAGCCCCCACCTGGGCATCCCCCAGACAACCATGGTGTTACCTGCAAATCCTTTCACTATGGTGCTTCCAATACGGAAGTATTAGTATTAATACTGTTCACTTATTTTTGACCTTTTCAATACAATTTTTCTCTAATCTTGTTGGATATTTTTCTCTTGCCTCAATAATGTAGCTTGTGAATTGAAATTTGTTCCTTCCCTTTGGGACTGAGAGGTTAAGAGAGGGCAGATCCATATGTGGAATGACAGTTTCCTGTCAATTCTGTTTTCCTTTTCTTTCATGATCATTCCTTTCTTTATAGAAATTACCTTTAGCGTATTATTTTCTCAGAAGCAAAGAGAATCTGGATGACTAGAGATAGAGATGCTTCAACATCTTATTATCTTTTTTCAAGGAAGCTGTTCGTTTAATCTAAGACAGATGAAACAAGAAATAGTGCTGGAAATAACAAATCAGTTTGGCTGTGCCAGCATAAAGATTCTCTGTATTTATCTTGCCAATTTGCATGGATGATTTTATTTTGCATAATTCATTTTACATCCACAAGCCTTGAGAGTAGGACAGGAATCTTGCTGGTTATTTTTCCCTGTGGCTGCTGAAAATCTTTTTTAAACATCTTATTTATTTATTTATTTATTTATTTATTTATTTATTTATTTATTTAATTTATATCCCGCCCTTCTCCTTTCGGACTCAGGGCGGCTGACAACCAGGTAAAACATTAATCCCCAAAAACTACAATTTAAAAACATAAGTAAAAACAAATATTAGTAATTTGGTCAAGTTAATATAAAATTGCTTTAAGACCCCATTAAAATTTTCCCCTAGGCCAGTCCTGCAAGTTGGAATAGCCATGTCTTAAGGGCGCGGCGGAAGGAAGGGAGATCAGGGATCACCCTGATCTCTGGGGGTAGCTCATTC
>NW_015392738.1:14379-17079 GCF_001527695.2 Protobothrops mucrosquamatus
CCGCATAACCGTGCCTCCCACTCCCAACCCACCCAAACGCCGCAGCATGATACCGTGGTCCACAGTATCAAAAGCCGCTGAGAGGTCCAAAAGAACTAGGACAGAGGAATAACCTCTGTCCCGGGCCCTCCAGAGATCATTTACCAACGTGACCAATGCCGTTTCCGTGCTGTATCCCGGCCTGAAGCCCGACTGGAGGAGGTCCAGATAGACTGTTTCCTCCAGGTGCCGAGGGAATATTGTGCAACCACACTCTCAACAACCTTCGCCACAAAGCGAAGGTTGGAGACTGGGCGATAGTTAGCCAATACATCTGGATCCAGGGAAGGCTTCTTCAGGAGGGGCCTCACCACCGCCTCCTTTAGGATCGCGGGGAAGGCACCCTCCCGTAAAGAAGTGTTTATAATTCCCTGGAGCCAGGCTCGTGTACCCTCCCGAGCCGCCAGTACCAGCCAGGAGGGACACGGATCCAATAAACATGTGGTTGCATTCAGCCTCCCCAGGATCCTGTCCACATCCTCGGGAGCCACTGAACTTACCAGTTTTGGAGATTTTGTCTTTGCCTCTTAAAGTATTTGATGAAAACATAAATTTGAGCAAAGGTTTTTTTAAAGAAAAATCTTGGAAAGCTGAAGTCTGTGGCTAAATTCACATTCTGGTGATGGTGGTTATGTGGAATTATGGTGTGCTTATAATACATAACTAGGCAGTGTTAAATTGGAACCAATGTTTTGATCCAATGGGGTTGCAGGATGCCAGGATGGGTCTATATAGCAAATTGTAATGATGGTTTGTATTCTTCCCCTTCCAAAAATGTGCTCTCCACAGGGCAGCTATGTAAATGAATCCCTATTGAATAGCTGCATGTCAAAATACTGTATATTTTTAGCAAGAATACAGCTCTACCTAATGTTTTTAATTCCATTACCAAGTCTATTGTTAAATAAAGTCTTGCCCCCTTTGAGTTGAGTTTATCTCTGATAACTTCATGAACCGATCATGTAAAATTCTAGGCAGCAGTAAATTGTTTCTTCTGGAATGCTTTTCTGACTTCCCAGTCTAGTCTGCAGTCCTTGGATTTCTTGGCAATTTCTCACTGAATAACAATAAGCAATATAACCCTGCTTTTTGAAATCAGCCAAGGTTGACTGAGTGTTTACATAGGCATAAATAAATATGGTTTCTAGGGGATCTCTTGACTCTCATGTTTGCAGAATGCTAGAGACATTAAATAAATGCTTTTATTGGAAAGGTTTCTTGGATCATTGATTCCTATGTCTAATCTTTGTGTTTTCTTGCAAGTTTTCATTGCCAGGAAAGGTAAACAATCTGGAATGCCCAAAGCATTTTAAAATACATATAAATGGAGATAGCTTTCAAACAGCCGCATGAGCTTTGCAAAAGATGTGGGTGCTTTAATGATTCAAAGTTAGATGTTTTATTTGTCTCCCCACATGTTGTAAGACACCTCTTTTGATTGCTTTGCCCAATAACATTTACCGTAAAATTGTGTGATTTGGATAATACGTAATCAAGAAATGTTAGATTCTTTCCAGATAGTTTTACTTATTTTGTTAAGTATTTTGATTTCAAAATAACAACTAATACAAATGAAACTTAAAACAAAAAGAATAGTATGAAATAATAAAAAGTGTAAGAAAAAAGAAAAAAATATGTTAAAGAAAAAGAAAAGAACTATATAAAGAAATGAATTCTAACCGTCATTACAAATATGGAGAAATTTAATAACTCTTCATCCCTTAAGGTTACAAAAAAATTTCATCCCGTATCTCCTTAGTTATAAGCAAATCCATAAAACATAAACTTTTCAATCTTGGTGTCAGCATAAAGTCCATAAAGAGTTTTCAGAACGTACAGTAGATAAATGGCTTATTTTAATATTGACCAATAAGCTACTTTTATACTCATTCCTTTAACTTTTAACAGTCTTAATCTTTAGTTCATTCAAATAGTGTCGTAGAATTTATTTTTTCTTCCATTCTTTTTAATCGCATTGCATAAAATTCTTTGAGGGTTTAACATGCCTCTTTTTTAGTTCCTGTAAAAAAAAACCAAGTCATTTTCTTGGTTTGTCTTGCATTTCATGCTTAATCCATGCTCTTGACTGGAATCCAAATGTTCATGCTCTCTCTGTTAGACATCAATTGATGACAACTACATATGTTGTGATATGGTTGCATAAATGTACTGTACATTTGACTTTCAAATGTATATGAAAGTCTTAAAAAGAATAATATAGTGCTGGAAAGACAGATGCCAGTGAGTAGGGAATTGGGGTGTAAGTATGACTAGTAAGATCTAGTAGGAAAACAGTGACAGTAGGTTTGGGGAGTCATTGATATCTTCTTGTAAAAGGAATTATGATTTGAAAGAGATAGTGAGGTGATTTCTTAGAAAACACTCATATAACCTTAAAGAAGTAGATAGTTACATGCAGTTGTAAATATTGCTTCTTGGCCAAGTGAATAGAAAGATTAGGAGCTGACTAGTTATAGGTGTACCTGGAGAAAATTAATGATAAGATAAGATAACCTTTATTTTCTGTAATAACCTTATTTACTGGCACACATTTTAAAAAAATGAAAGTCTGATGCCCACTCTCAAAAGAAAATAAATACACATATTTATTTATGTACATCTATTTCAGTACAATACTGAAACAGTTTATTACTTCTACCA
>NW_015392739.1:0-1560 GCF_001527695.2 Protobothrops mucrosquamatus
GAGAACCACTGCTCTGAACGAAAACACGCCGGACCCCGTCTCTAAAGGAATTCTGGAAGTATTTTCAGCCCCACGGCAGAGAGAGAGAGAGAGAGAGATGCCAAAGGTTTTATCTCCACCGTCTCTGCTTTTCCTAGCTGGCCTTTCTGTTTTGGCCCTTTCTTTTTGGCACCAAGACAGCTTCAGGCCCTTGTGATGCCCGGGGCAGCAAATGCCTGGCTTTGTTGGAGGGAAAAAACGGCCTGGGATCACGCTGACCTCCTCGGAAAGAGATGACAAGGCTGCTTGGCCTCCCGACAAGAAAACGCCTCCCTTTTTTTTTTTCTTTCCATGGGGAAGAACAGAACGGGCTGAGTCACTCCGAGGAGAGTTGGCATCCACAGATCCAGGAACTGGTTTTGGAGGGGATCGATCGGGATCAGGCCTGGACAGAGGCAGGGATGAGCTAGCATGGGATAAGAGGGGGGTGGACGAGATTTGAGAAGGTTTGAACATTGCAAGGAACCACGGGGGCGAAGCGCACTGGCCCAGCACCGCTGGCCCGCCTTTTCTAACCGGGCAAAAACCAACAACTCTTGATTTCCAGAAATTATTGCTTGTGCCACCTGGACGTTAAGATGTAGTAAAGCTTTGGCAGGGTTTTTTATAGGGGCAAAGTTCAGGGCCAAGCCACCCCTGCCCTTGGAGGAGATGAACCCAGAGCCGCTGTCTGTGTTTATCCGTGTTTTAGGGCATGCAACAACTTGGGTGGAAGGAGAAAGAAGGAGACAGCCATCACCTCTCTAGACAATATTTGAAAAATGTTCAAGGAGTATCCGTCAACTCCGGAGATTTCACCCTGCCCAAGGACTTAGCAGTTCAATCATTTGACGGCTTCCCCCATTTTTGTTTTCCTTTCGAGCAACGCGGGACACTAGTCCTCATCGTTGGCTAGAAGAGACGGGTCTGCCGAAAGGGGGAAATTTGTCAGTCAAAGTTTCCTCCAGGCCTGGTTTCTGGGGCAACTAATGGCATGTAACGACATTAAAAAACATGCATACAAACCGAGAAAAATACTCAACATGCACTGTTGGGTGGAAGAGAAGAGAAGCAGGAAAGGAAAGGAAAGGAAAGGGAACGGAAGGGAAAGGAAAGGGAAAGGGAAAGGAAAAGGAAAGGAAAGGAAAGGAAAGGAAAGGGAAAGGAAAGGGAACGGAAGGGAAGGGAAGGAAGGGAAGGGAAGGGAAGAAGGAAAGGAAAGGAAAGGGAAGGGAAGGGAAGGGAAGGAAAGGAAGGGAAAGGAAGGGAAAGGAAAGGAAAGGAAAGGAAAGAAGGAAAGGAAAGGAAGGGAAAGGAAGGGAAAGGAAGAAGGAAGAAGGAAGAAGGAAAGGAAAGGAAGGGAAGGGAAGAAGGAAAGGAAAGGAAGGGAAGGGAAGAAGGAAAGAAAAGGAAAGGAAAGAAGGAAAGGAAGGGAAAGGAAAGGAAGAGAAGAGAAGGGAAGCAGGAAAGGAAAGGAAAGGAAAGGAAGGGAAAGGAAGGGAAGGGAAGAAGGAAAGGAAAGGAAGAGAAGGGAAGGGAAGG
>NW_015392739.1:4678-6160 GCF_001527695.2 Protobothrops mucrosquamatus
GGCCCAGTGGCCTTTGTTCCTCCCCCAGAGGCTTTACCTGTGAGCAGGTGTTGCCTGGCTTAGAACATCCCACCTCCTCCTCCCTCTTTGTTCCATCCGCTTCCTTCTTGCCAGCTCAGCTCCATTTCCGGCCCACAAAAGATGGGAAGAGATTAGCAGCAAAGGAAAGCAGAGGCATGGAGAGAGAGGGAGGGGAGAGCGGGGGGGGGAAGTTTAGCCCAGGCCAGACACCTGTTTCGAACCCGCTACCTAACCTGTGCCAGGGAAAAGAGAGCCCCTGCCCATGTGAAGATGGTCCCACCCAATGAGAACAGCCCGCTAAAACTAACCCAGATTTCAAACCTTTCCAACAAAAGGCCTCAGCTGACCTTTTAAGTGGCATTATTAAGGGGCGGGAGGTCCCCTTGAGGCCATCAAGCCCAACCCCGCTGGCTCCATAAAGGAATCACGCGGGGACTTTGGGGTTCACAAGGCCGGCTTCCAAAAGAAGGTGGGGAGACAGCAGTGGGGAGACAGCAGTCAGACTACAGATCCCATCGCCCTGGGCCACCGGCCAGGCTGATCGGAGTGGCTTCGCTGCCGATCAGAAATGAAGGTGGAAAGATACATTTCGGTTTGGAGAAGATGGATAGATTATATTCAGAATAAATATGGGACTAAAAAGTTCCATTTAGTTTATGAGTAAAATGTTAGAGTATTATTATTATTAATAGTTTATTATAGTGGAATTTTTATTAGTTTCAATTATATGATATTATTATTATTTTTAGTATTAGTATGGTTTAATAATTTGGATATTGTATTGTTTAATAATTAGGATGTTAATTTGTTTATGTTTTTATTATTATTATGCTTATTTTTAATTTGTTTATATTTATGCTAAAGGGAGTTAAAGCGCATTATGGATTTGGTTATTTATATAGTTGGTTAATGTTAGTTAGATTATCATTATTGTATTTGTAACCCTGTATCCAGCTCTGGGAAGTGGGGGAGGGAGAGGGGGGGATTTAGGGTGGGTTGGTTTTGGGGTTTATATTGTAACTGTTATAAAACTTTTCAATAAAAAGAAAAAAGAAATGAAAGTGGACACCGACCGAGATAGTTTGAAGAGGGAAGAAGAACAGAGACAGTCAAGTTAGAAATTGAATCAATACTTTTAAAAAAAAAAAAATAGGAATGGTCCTGGGTTCTTTATTTTGGGGTGTGGGTGTGCTGAGGACCTTCTGGGGATCCAGTGAGAGCGTTTGAGCATCCCCCAAAAGCCCCTTAGTGGCCTGGACGGGACCCCAAAGCTGGAACCAGTTGGGCTGGAGGATCTTTGAAGATCTAGTCGGGCGCGAGATCCTCAAAGGCTTCTCCTCCTTGCCAAAAGCTGTCAACAGGTTTGGCCGCCAGTTAAGACATTTTTGGGGACAAGATGACGGGAATGGGGAGCGAGTATCCTTGTGGCGTGACTCGGCAAAAAAAAAAAAAAAGCCCGGC
>NW_015392739.1:9159-12022 GCF_001527695.2 Protobothrops mucrosquamatus
GGGAAAGCGGATTGGAGTTGAGTTTCAAGCAGCCGTTGGAAGTGGACTGCTTTTGTGTGTTTTCTGGGTGATCAGCCGGGAGCAATTTGAAAACTTCCTGGCTGCCTTAGAAACTCGGTCTCTGGGGTGTGTGTGTGTGTCTGTGTGTGTATAAGAAAACACTTCTGCAACTTTCCAGCATGATCTGTTTGCAACCAAGCGCGATGCGGCTCTGGCAGGCCCGGCTGGCGAGCGTTGCTGAGGGGGGGGGGATTCTGGGAGTTGAAGTCCACACATCTGAGAGCGGTCAAGGTTGACAACTCTTAGTCTTTGCTAACTAGCCACTAACCAAAGACTTAGGCTGACGTTTTTTCCAGGCCTAAATGGAGGGGTTGAGACTGCTAATATATAGCAGGGCTGTTAATATATACAGGTAATCCAACATTGAGCCAAAACATTCTGTTGCTAAGCGAGACGCTTGCTAAGTGGTTTTTTTAGAAGGTCACAAAAGGGGATGGCGTGACCCCAGGACACACTGCAAACCGTCATAAATAGGAACCGGCTGCCAAGCGTCTGAATTTTGATCGTGTGACCACGGGGAACGCTGCAAGTGTCATAAGTCTGAAAACCAGTCCTAAGTCACCTTTTTTCAGTGATGCGGTGACTTTGAATGGCCACTAAACTAACTGCTGTAAGTTGAGGACTCCCTGTATATTTCCTTTTTAAAACCAGCTGTTGGAAAAAAAATCTCCCTTGCTCTTTGCAAAGTGCCACTGGAGCTATCGGCAGTGGCCTTCCAGGCTAGTCGAATCAATTTCTTTTATTTGACCCAACCTTGGTTGAGGACAAGGAGGAAGAGGAGGAGGAGGAGGAGGAGGAGGAGGAGGAGGAGGAGGAGGAGGAGGAGAAGGAGGCAGTCGGCGAAATCAAGATACCATGGACACCTTCTGTGTGTCCCGAGTGTTGAGTGTAGTTACACAAACCCTCCACGACCCAAGGCCGAGGGAAGGTCACAGCGTCATGGATGATGGAGAGGGCTCAGCTCTCCCAGCGGTTGATGTTCACCGGTCTTGACAGTTTGGACAGGCGGGGTGAGTCAGGTGAATGTCGCACACCTGGCCGGGACCTTGAAACCCAAAGCGACCCAATCTGAAGCCTCCTGTGTTTGATTCTTTTGGGGAGGACCAAGAATGACAGGCAAGCCCGAGCAGGACCTCAGCTCCAGAAGAGGTGGAGCCCCGTGGATGCAAATCGCTTGGTTGAATCAATGGGAGGATGAGGAGAGCAGGACAGAGAATCCGAGAAGGACGGGTCAAGAAAACAACGGTCAGTTCCTGCGTAGCAGGTTCCTTCCAGAAGGTCCAACGGGACTCTTCCCAAACCTTCATGGATTCTGGATCTGAACTCTTCCGCTTCCAAAGCAGGAGCCCTGAAATATGCCAAAGGCCTGTTTTTCATCCATCTCTAGGGGGTCCCCTAGACTTGGAGCAGGCATATCTCTTATGTTGACCCCTCAGACACCAACAGACATTGTCCCTTCCTTGTAATTCTTTTGGCCCACAAATTACTTTCCCCAAGAGATTTCTCTGCTAGGTTCAGCATCCTTAAATGCTTCTCTGCTTAGAGGTTTGCTCGTTGGGCAAGATGTTATGGATGAGGAAAAAGACTTGTTGGGCAGCTAAGACTCCTTTCCAAGCTCTAGGGGAAGCCGAAAAAGAGGAGGCACCTGGGGGCAGAGCTGGCTAGGAAGAAGGAGGAAGGAAGGGAGGGAGGGAGATTTTCCGGAAGCCCAATTAAAAGACCTCCAAGGGATTGACCTCATTGTACTGGCTCCAAAACAACCTTGAGCAAAATGTCATAAAATATCAGAAAGTAGGCCCTGGGGCATGTCAGCAAGGAGGAATGGAGAGGTGGTAGGGCCAGGATACCACTTGGCAGCCATTGGGCCCAGCAAGGGGCAAAGGCTTGGGTGGAAGATCTGAATGAAGTGGGCAATTGCTTTGATGCTGGTAATCATCTCAGCATCTCTGACCAGGACTGGCAGAGAGAGAGAGAGGCTGAGAGCAGTAGGAAGATCACAGGATCTTCAGAGAGGACAACCCAACCCTTGGGAAGTAGGGAGAGATTCTCTCACTGTGCCCAAATCCTCCACAACCTCGACACAACAGGGTTTTAGAGTTGGCATCTGCTTCCCCCCTGCTCCTAATGAATATATGAAATATCTCGAGTTAGATAAAACATATTCTGCTAGCTTCACACAGGGCCATCCCTGCTCAGATAATACTGGATTGTGCAGCATTTAGACCTCTGCTTAACCACAGCTTGGAGATTAGACACGCTTATATCTGACATCTGGGTAGCAGAAGAGAACAGAAAACTAAGCAACGAGAAGTGAAGAGGAAATGGATTAACAACCAGGTGTGTCTTCCCCAAAATGTCTATCCTGCCACGGCAGATGAACCAAACCTATTCATTTCCACCTTTGGGAAGTTGCTTAAACTCCGATTCATGGATGAAGTTGCAAATAGAACACGTTAACGTCAACATGTGTAAAATGAGAGTTGGCTTTAGGAGATTTAATATTCAAGGTTTTTTTTAAAAAAACAACAACAATCAAAAGCATTCCAAGGGTTTAGATAACTTATTTTCATTTTATCTTACTGGGCAAAGAAAGAAACATGGATCGATTCCACCCCACTTCTGCTCTGTTTTTAGGATGGGAAACTGCACCAATATTTGCAGGAATATTTGCATAGATCTTTTTGACATTGTTTTATGCATACTGACAAGCAGGTATATTTCACTAACCATGCCCAACCTTTTTTCATCCTGTTTTGTCTCCAAACAAACGTGATTAAAATACATTTTTCACGTTGTGCCCTTC
>NW_015392739.1:15217-18481 GCF_001527695.2 Protobothrops mucrosquamatus
GACTTGGTTGCATTGAGAGAAGAGAAGAGAAGAGAAGAGAAGAGAAGAGAAGAGAAGAGAAGAGAAGAGAAGAGAAGAGAAGAGAAGAGAAGATCAAGGATTAGAATGACTTGGTTGCATTGAGAGAAGAGAAGAGAAGAGAAGATCAAGGATTAGAATGACTTGGTTGCATTGAGAGAAGAGAAGAGAAGAGAAGAGAAGAGAAGAGAAGAGAAGAGGTCCTAGCAGATAAAGAAAAACTTTCACCAACATTTTCAGCTGAGCTTCGGGGAGATGTTTGGGGCCCACCACACACTGGGTGCAACCTGAACCCTCCAGGTGCTTAACATATATATATATTTTTAACTGCAACAGGCTCAACTCAGGCAAAGGATTTTGGTTTGGGGCTTCCGGGCTCCTTTAACCACTCTCTACACCACGTGGAGAGTGCCATTTCCGAACAACGAAGGGCAGGGGTGGGCAGGGGTGGGCGTGCAAGCAGAGAACAGGTGGGGGTCAGCCTTGTTTCAAAGTGCCTTTCACTGGTACAGATCGACCTTTTTCCCTTTTTGTTTCTTTCTTTCTTTCCTTCCCCCCCCCCCAATAAAGACAGATCAGTTTACTGTTTGAACAGGGATGATTCACCTCCAGGAGGACAAAAAACCAAGGGTGGGGGGGGGGGGCCGGGAAAGGCCCAAGGCTTCCTGCATTTGGTTAACTCCTTGCCTTCTGCTTGCTAGGGAATGGCTAGGAACCCAAACCAGCAAAACAAGATTAAACCTCCTGCTTGCTTGCTTGAACCCAGGATCTACACAGGATCTACAGCCAAAGGACCACATAGGGGTGTCAGCAGCTTCCAAAAAGTCAAAACAGCCTCAACAACGGTGCATTGAAAGCTCTGGCAGTTTTAATTTTTTTTAAAAAACGCAATATACATTTTTTTAAAAAAGCAAACAGCTTGGATTGCACCGTTGTGGGCGCCATTTTGACTTTTTTGACCTTCTGGGGACTCTTGTGAGTTTTCCCTCCCCGATCCCAGGGTTGTGCATGGCCCATTAGCCCAAGGACCCTTCTTCTCTGGCCTCAGTAAAGCAGCCCGGGGGTTTCTCAAGCTGTTTTAAGACAGGTTTGGATTGGAATGAAGGAGGTTTCCAGCTTTAGAATCCCACCGGCATCCTTTCGGCTCTCCAAAGGGGTTTTTTTTTTCCCCCCCGTGGCCACCCCCAATCTCTTCTCTCCAAGCTCCAAGCTTCGCCCCCTCCTAAGCCACGTTTTCAAAGGCCCGAAAAAATCAATCCCAAGGGAGCTTGGGCACAGGCCTGGACAAAGAGAAAAGGTTGAGAAAATATTTCGCTCTGCAGAAAGAAAAGAAAAGGGGTAATAGAGGGGGGAGAGGGGAAAAAAAAGGCACTTTCTTCCTGGTTTATTCTGTGGGTGCGGCCCACGATTGTTATTTATTTTTTGGGGGGAGGAAATACAGAAGGCTGCCTTAGACAGGACGGATCCGAGCCCGGATTCCTTGCCCCCCCGAGGCCCTAAGCCAGTGGTTCTCAACCTTTTTAATGCCGCGACCCCAACCGGTCGTAAGTCGAGGACTAAACCGGTCGTAAGTCGAGGACTAAACCGGTCATAAGTCGAGGACTACCCAACCGGTCATAAGTCAAGGACTTTCCCTGCCCGGGAGCGCCGCACATGCGTGGTTCCGCCCCCTGCGCCGGCCGAGGCGTAGCTGGCAAGCGGCAGAGACGGAGCAGGCCGACCACCAGCTGGCCCAGCCCAAGGGAGGTAAGGCACCCGCCGGAAAAGGGGGAAAAAATGGCGGACAAAAAAAATGGCAGACAGCCTTGCTTGGCGACCCCCATGAAATGGCCGATCGACCNAGGTTGCTTCTCTCCTGGATGAGTTTCCCTCCGTTGTTGTTTCTGGACCTGCCTTCTGGTGCTTTGGAAAATAAATGGAAAAGATCCAGGGAGAAAGCAGAAGCAAGAAGCCTGCATCGATGGGATCACAAGGACTCAGCTCAGTTTGGGAATAACGAGGGGTTGGAAAAAACTGTCCTGGGGAGATAGAGACTTTTTTCCCCTTCTCTTTGAACTAGAAGTGACTGGACTGAGAGTTAATTCCTTACCAGGGAATGGAAGAATTTTCTCACCCACCCAAACCTTGGTGCATGATTAACTTCCCAGCCTGTTGAAATTATCTTCCCATCTCACAGCTCGGGCGGGCAGATCTCCTCGATTCCAGTTTTTATCCCACATATTTTTTCCAAAGCAGCAGGGAGCAGTAAAACCATCCTTCTAGTAATAATAATCCCCAAGTTTCCCAAATGTGGTCTAAGCACAACCCTGACAAGTTGGTGGAAAACCGGTTAACAGTTTATCGGATTTCTGCAAACAAAACGATTTGTTGCCTAAAACACAACACACCAGATACACTGTAACTTGAAAAAGGAAACTGAAAACAGTAAACTGTTGTCGATGTAGCAATAGCCAGGGAGGGTGGTATCTTGAGAAAGCAACTGTTGGATTTTACAGAAAAACACCTTGCTGGCCTAGGTTAGATTTCACATCATTCCTCAGATCATTCCCAGCTTCTTGAACTGGAATTGCCAAAGAATGCAAGTCATTCTTTTTTATTTATTTATTTTATCCTGTGTTCCTCTTTGACGAATACAAACAATCAAATCACCTCCATTCCTTTTTTCCCATTCTGTGTTTTTCTGCTTCCTCCATTCACCTGGCTTTGGTGAGTAGGAACTGACTTCCTGCCCTTAACCTGTGGTGCCTCTGTGTGTTTGAGGACTCTACCCACCCCAGCATCCATTTCCCCTTTCCTTTCTCCCAGGGTCTCCAACACTGCTTAGCTGCAGCCCCTTGGGGCACAGTGCTGTGAGCCGAGACCCTGGTCCAGGTGGCCAGGGAGACACCTCAGCTTCCAGACTGCACCTCCAATCTGAGCCAGCCACCTCAAAAGGTCTGCCCAAAAAGTGCCCAGCTGGTACATTGATCTCCCAACTCCCAATGGCTCTGAATCAAGCAGGAAGAGACTTCGGATTTAGCTCTTCTGAAAAGAAAAATCAGGAAGGGAAGGGAAGGGAAGGGAAGGGAAGAGGAGAGGAGAGGAGAGGAGAGGAGAGGAGAAGAGAAGAGCAAGGATTAGAATGACTTGGTTGCATTGAGAGAAGAGAAGAGAAGAGAAGAGAAGAGAAGAGAAGAGAAGAGAAGATCAAGGATTAGAATGACTTGGTTGCATTGAGAGAAGAGAAGAGAAGAGAAGAGAAGAGAA
>NW_015392739.1:22464-23562 GCF_001527695.2 Protobothrops mucrosquamatus
CTCCAACACTGGAAGTTTTTAAGAAGAGACTGGACAGCCATTTGTCCAAAATGGTATAGGGTTTCCTGCCTGAGCAGGGGGTTGGACTAGATGACCTTCAAGGTCCCTTCCAACTTTACTACTACTATTATTATTATTATTATTATTATTATTATTATTATTATTATTATTATTATTATTATTATTATTATTATTATTATTATTATTATTATTATTATTATTATTATTATTATTATTATTATTATTATAAAAGATTATTTTTTTTTCAACTGGGGTTAGGTATGACAGGACGGGGTGGAAAGAGCCAGCCATGTGCCCAGAGGGCTGATGACTCCCCTTCATTTGCTAATCAGTTTCCTACTTCCTACTTCCAGATATGTTCAGGTGAGTTTAAGAAATAGTTCAGAGCAGGGATGGCGAACCTTTTAGAGACCGAGGGCCCAAACTGCAACCCCAAACCCACTTATGCATCGTCGGGTGCCGGGTGGGTGTGGCCCATTGGGGGTGTGTGACCCATTGGGTGGGCATGGCTGCGGTGGTAACGGCAGACTGGGTGGGACTAAAAAGTTCAATCAATTAACCAGTGGAACAACCTGCCTCCAGAAGTGGTGAATGCTCCAACACTGGAAGTTTTTAAGAAGAGACTGGACGGCCCTTTGTCCGAAATGGTATAGGGTTTCCTGCCTGAGCAGGGGGTTGGACTAGATGACCTTCAAGGTCCCTTCCAACTTTATTATTATTATTATTATTATTATTATTATTATTATTATTATTATTATTATTATTATTATTATTATTATTATTATTATTGCACATTGAGGGGGAGGCCTAAAGCGAAAAGGTTTTATAAAACCCAGCTAAAGGCCTAGGACTGGGGCGACAGCGCGCGTGCCCACAGGGAGGGCTCTGCGTGCCGCCTCTGGCACCCGTGCCCTAGGTTCGCCACCACTGGTTTAGAGTAGTGTGTCTCAACCTCGGCAACTTTTAAGACCTGTGGACTTCAACTCCCAGAATTCCCCAGCCAGCATGGCTGGCTGGGGATTTCTGGGTGTTAAAAGTCCACATGGTCTTAAAGTTGCTGAGGTTAAGAAAAACTGA
>NW_015392740.1:0-5301 GCF_001527695.2 Protobothrops mucrosquamatus
CTCTCTCTCTCTCTCTCTCTCTCTCTCTCTCTCTCTCTCTCTCTCTCTCTCTCTCTCTCTCTCTCTCTCTCTCTCTCTCTCTCTCTCTCTACATACATACATACATACATACATACATACATACATACATACATACATACATATATACAGAAAAAAAATTATCAAAACTTCTAAAAGATGGAAAAAATAGAATTGTGGAAAATGTACATAACACAAAAAGGTTATAGTATAGTTATAGTAGAGTTTGGAAATAAATATAATACAAACAAGTAGAGATTTCTAATTAGAACCTAGGATACTAGAAATATGGGTGTCAGGACAGTAGTAGGACCATGGTTGTTAAAGATACAAGGAAGAAATAAAGGCAAATACAGAGTTGGAAACTGATAAGGAGTTTTTAGCAGAGAGCATGGAATTTGCAAGGAAGCAAGAATTGGAGAGCGCCCAAAGGAATGAAAAAAATATCTGCACAGAATTAAGAGAAATGAAACATAATTTGGGAAAAGATATAAAGCAAGTAACTTGAATTACTTACATTGTTTGACTAGGTACTATACTTTTGAACAGTGTGTTCCAGCTGTTCGGTGAAAGAGTAAGAATCTACTATCTCTGATCCACTCTCTCAAAATAAAGGATTCATTCTCATTAAATTCAGTTGCTACTATTGAAAGTTATTCATATATGAATATAATACAGTCTGTAGATCTCTACAATTATAGGGTATGAATAAAAGTAGTAAAGAAAAAATTGTATGTTTATAATTAGAGGTTTTTTTTTCTTTATTGGATCTGTGAAGATAGGGAGGCAAGAATTAACAGAAGGCTTGTTTAAAGTAATTCTGGAAAAGATGAAGGGACTTTGCTATAAAAGACACATTGGGGATCAGTTTCTTGATCTGAGGACTATCTACTGTGTAAACAGCAGTAGTACTTATGGAATGTGTTCACATAGATAGAAAATAGTCCATCTTTTTCACATTTAGATATTGTCAAATTCAGTGTAAGTCTTATCCAAATGGGAATTGAGAAATCAACACATTATACATTCAATGCTCAAGTAAGGAAACAGAAGAAAATGGAAGGATCTATCAGTTACTATAACAATAGTGCCTTTTGAAGAAGTGGTTTTCCAATTTAAAGGAAAGTGAAATTCTCTTTCTTTTTGTTTTAAAGAAATATGTTATAACTTTGTTGTGACTAAACTAAATATTATTTCAAATGTAGTTGACTGTTGTGTAGAAAAATTTATGCTCACATTAGATAGATGGCTGCAGAAGTTTCTGAAAAAGTTTATTTTAGATTCAATTGAAGATGTATTAATTCATACCCTTGTTAGGTACACTTTATTTTACATGTGCCATTAGGAAAGAAAATACTAAGCAACTGAAGAGGATTTTTTTTTTAAATTATCATGAAAAAGTATATTATCCTACACAAAAGTTCTTACTGTGAAGATGTTATGCAAAGACAAAGCTCTCTGGAAATAGCTGGGAAATATGGAAGGAAATAGAAGAGGACAACCAGAATCAAAATGGATGGACTCAGTTGCTCTGGCAATTAGTGCAAGTCTTAGTTATGAAGAAAATCTATCTACATGATTGCTAGGAAAAGAAAATAATTTGATATTCATAATGAATAAATAAAGTTGCATTTGTGTGTGACAGTATTAAGCTGAAGTAGGCCATAATGTAGTACAGGCTGGTTGGGTTAAAATGGTCTGTAAGTATACTTGATGTATATTGTATGAAGTCAGCCAATTCTTGTTTATTTACTAAACCATTGATAATTTTTCACATGGCAACATTGTTAAGTAAGATTTGAGGAAATGTTTGTTTTTGTCTTTGTGAAGACAATTTCATTCCATTGTAAATTAATTAAATCAATACTGAAAATGCTTACATAAGCAAGGTATTAGATTTTATTTTGAGTCATCTATAAGATTGGGTCTTCTTATAATATTTTGTAAAAAAAAGTGTACTAACATCAAACATTCATTTGTCTGGAATTATATGCTCTGTTGTATTAAAATGATTATTTTAAAAATATCCCTAAACCAACAGTAGAAATTCAGTTATTTCTTTTAATTTAAGCTTCAAAACCTATCCATTCATATATTTTAAAACGTGAAATATATAAACTTTAAATATAATGTCTGCTATCAACATTAACTTAAAATGTCAAAAATTTTACTTGTATTTATAACATAAAAAGCTAGACATTTTCTTTCCTTTTATTTATCTGTGAAGCTTACTATTTTCAGTGTAAAATTGATTGCCTGGTCAATGATGCATTTCCTAATCTCTGACATATTACTCTTTAGAGATACTATTCCCTGTAGCTATGACATATCCTTATGTCTGAAAGTTGTCTCTAGAATGTTGGAAGCGTATTAAAATCATTTTATTGATGCTTTGGATGATGAGAAAGGTATTCTTGCCCAAAACTAAAATACAAGTTAGGCTATAAAGCTCGCAAACCTATCACCTATCACCAAATAACAGATTGTTTAACATTTCTAAGAATATAAAGACTAAAGAAATGGAAGTCATTGATCTATATCTTCCTTCTTTCTTCCTTCCTTCCGAAAAACTGGAATATATAGTCATAGATTTTGGGTTTCAATTATGAACATTTTAGGCAATTTTTAGAGTCATCAAGTGTCACTTGCATACTAAATCTAATAATTTATACTTTGATAAAATTTAAATAGATTGATTATGTGCCATCAAGTCTTTTTCAGCTCCAAGAGACCACATAAATAGAGCTTCCCCTTGACATTCTGTGCCTAATCTGTTCTTTCAAGTCTCTCACCTGTCCTCACTATAAAACTTTCTGGACAGTTTCTGAAATGTCCATGTGAAAAATAGAGATTTCATAAGATATTGCTCATAAGGAAATAGTTTTTGAATACTGCAGCATTACAAGCACAGACAATATTTTAAAAGAAAGAAAAAGTTTGAAGACTTTGATTACTTCAAACTCAATGACTCCCCATTACCTTCCAGACATCTTTTTCTTTATAGGAGGAAAAAAACACATTAGTAAGACCTTTATTAAATTAGTGTTCATGCTGCTGTTTATTATGGTAGAGTTGGAATACACAAATGTGCTCCTTCTAGGACATGGGCTACAATTCTGTATACTCTGCTTAGGAATCATGGAGAAATTATCCTGTGGAAGCCATTAGATGTAGTCTATGTTAAAATGACAGTATACATTGTAAAGTAAGCAGAATGGTTTCCTCTATGACTTATCTACATTGGGTGAAGAGATTCAAAGTCAAAATTTATGTTCATGATAATTCAGAATATAACAATGCCAAGAGAGGAACTATTGAACAACATATGTGCAAATAGTATATTTCTAATTATTTATAAAAGAGGTGGCACAGTGATTAGAATGCCGTACTACAGCTACTTCTGCTGACTGCTGGCTGCCAGCAGTTCAGCAGTTCAAGTCTCACTGGCTCAAGGTTGACTCAGCTTTCGAAGATGGTTAGCGTATCAATTACGTAAGAAACAAAAACAAAGACTTATTGAGAAAATAAACTATAAGGGTAAAGAAGTTTTTCAACAGGATTTGATCAAAAGGGCCTTCACAGAATACTTTTCTAAACTGTACGCCTCTGAGAATATACAATCAGATGAAATAGATAATTATCTACAAAAAGCAAATTTGCCTGGTCTTTCTGAGGACCAAAAAGGATTGATGAATGGTATGATCACGGTGGAAGAGATTGCAGAGGCATTTAAACAACTGAAGGTTGGTAAGGCCCCTGGTACAGATGGGTTTACTGCAATTTATTATAAAAAATTATTGGAAGAAATGTTGGAACCCTTGAGATGTCTTTTTAATGACATCTTAATAGGGGGACAAATACCACCATCTTGGAGATGTGCATTTATTTCACTTATACCTAAGGAGGATAAAGATATGACCCAGCCTAAAAATTATAGACCAATATCATTATTGAATACGGATTATAAGATTTTTGCAAAAATATTAGCCAATAGACTAATGCAAGTAATCAAACAGATTATTCATATGGATCAGTCTGGATTTATAAATGGAAGATATATGAAGAACAATGTTAGACAAATTGTGAATTTGTTGGAATACTTGGACAAAAACAATCAAATCCTGGCGGCCCTTATCTTTTTGGATGCTGAAAAGGCTTTTGACAAATTGGATTGGCAATTTCTGCAGCGGTTGGTTGACAGAATGAACTTTGGGGATAGATTTTCTTCAGCGTTAAAGGCTATTTATCAACTACAGTTTGCACAAGTGATTGTTAACGGGGATTTGACAGACTCAATTAAAATTGAAAAAGGAACAAGGCAAGGCTGTCCATTATCCCCGTTATTATTTATCTTGACTTTGGAGATTTTATTAATCAAGATTCGAGAGTCTTCATCTATAAAAGGAATAACTTTGGGCAACAACGCTTATAAACTTAGAGCATTTGCTGATCATTTGGTTTTTACTTTGTCGGAACCAACTGACTTGGCAAGAAATCTGATACAGACATTGATACACTATGGGAATGTGTCTGGATTTAAAGTAAATAATAATAAGACTAAAATATTAGTTAAAAATATGCTCATGAAAGATATAGAAATTTTAAGTAATGTAACTGGTTTTGAAATAGTAAAAAAAGTGAAATACTTGGGTGTTGATATTACTGCTTCTAATACTAAATTGTATATGAATAATTATGATAAGTTATGGAAAAAAGTTCAAAAGGATTTGATGGAGTGGAAGAAATTACAGTTATCATTATTGGGAAGAATTGCAGCAATAAAAATGAATGTTCTCCCCAAGTTTTTTTTTTTTTGTTTCAGATGATACCTATTTTAAAAAAGGACTCAAATTTGGAAGAATGGCAAAGAGGTATCAATAGGTTCATATGGCAGGGGGAAAAACCTAGGGTAAAATTTAAAATTTTGCAAGATGCACGGGAAAGAGGGGGAATTTAAAATTATATTATGAAGCAGTGGTATTAACCTGGATTAGTGATTGGATTAATTTAACTAATAGAGACATTTTGATACTTGAGGGTTGGGACTTATACTATGGATGGCATGCTTATTTATTTTTTGATAGGAAAATTGATCGGGCTTTTAAATCTCATATTTTAAGGATTGCACTTTTGAGAGTTTGGAAAAAGTACTCATATAAGTTAAACTTTAAAATCCCAATGTGGGCTATTCCGGAACATGCAATACAAGGTATAGTAAGGGGAGTAAAATTACAAGGTATTGTTTATAAAGATTTACTTATGTTAAAAGGACAGGACTGGCAA
>NW_015392740.1:5378-9649 GCF_001527695.2 Protobothrops mucrosquamatus
TGGATCCTCAAAAATTGTCTTGCATGTATCCGAATTTGCAACCAAAATGTTGGAGATGTGGTAGTATGGATGCTACTTATTATCACATTTGGTGGACATGTAGGGATGTTAAAGCTTTTTGGATTAAGATTTGGTGGAATATTCAACAGATTTTTAAGAAAAAGATAAAATTTACACCGCAGTTATTTCTATTGGGTATTATGGATAATTTGGATCAAACAGAAATGAAACTGATGTTGTATTGTATAACAGCAGCAAGGACATTAGTCGCTCAAAATTGGAAAAAAAAGATATTACCAACTATGGATGATTGGAGACAGAAAGTATCATACTTTGCAGAGATGGCAAAAATATCCGCGTACCTGAAGGATCATTCTCAGAAAAAATTTATCTCAATATGGAGAAGATGGATAGATTATATTCAGAGAAAGTATGAACTGAAAGGTTATTATGTAGCTTTTGATTAAAAACTTAGAATAAAAATATGTATATTATATATCGATATAATTAAAAAAAATTTTGTTGAAATTTAATGTTATTTTAGAGTCACAGCAATTTTGTACTAGTGTGTAGTAATAATGAGTAGTTTTGAATAAAATTGGATTATTGTGCGTTTATTTCCTAGATTAGCTTTGGGAAGTCCTGGGGGGGGAGGGGGGAAAGGGCTAGGTTGGTATTATAGATTTATATGTATATATATGTATAATTTTTTAAGGAGGTGCCCGGTGATACCCTAACTGCACTGACGGGATGGTTGAGTGAGGAAGGGAGGTAGGAAAGAGGGAGGAAGGAGGAGTGGTGGTAGGATGGGAGGAGGAAGGTGTAGGTAAGTGAGAGGGTGGCGCAGGAGGGGGACACCGGGCACGTCCGTGAATGTACTGATTAATGTTGATTCTTTTTTGGTTGATATTGTGATAAAAGATTTATGTTTTTGTTTTTCAATGAAAAATCAAATAAAAATTTGTTTAAAAAAAAAAAAAAAAAGGTTGACTCAGCTTTCCATCCTTCTGAGGTCTGTAAAATGAGGGCCCAGATTGTTGAGAGGCAATATGCTGACTCTGTAAACCGCTTAGAGAGGGCTTTAAAGCACTGTGAAGCAGTATATAAGTCTAAGTGCTATTGCTAGTTTGGTAGCCGTGTAGTAGTAGACTCAGATACCCAGGCTTAAGTCTCCTCATTGCTACAGAAATTGACTAACAAAGGACCAGTTACTGATTTTCAGCCCACCCCATCCAAAAATTTGTTGTTATTAAATATGTTATTAAATAAATAACATTAAATAAACACACTCACATATAGAGACACACGCACACATACACACACCACAACTATTTGAGCTGCTTGAGAAACAGCTTATCTTATATAGCACTAAGTGTTTTTCATTTTGGGTTGGCTGTTAGTATGAAAGATGGTTGTCCTAAAATTCCTTAAATCTCTCAGCCAACTTAGAGAAATCACATTTCATCATGCAGAAGTCAATAATTTACATTATAAAAAGCAATGCATGCAGTATTTATAGTAAAATTCTTCTTTCTTTCCTTTTCTGAATAACCATTTCAGTAGAGTTGTTCAATAACTGTAATCTCAATCTGAATGTAGATGAAAAACTTTTAAAAACTATACTCTGTCTGATTTACTATATCTCTCTGCATTCCTATTAATCATTATTCAGACAACTTAAAATGGTTTTCCTACATTACCATTAGAGATATATATTTGTTATATTGGAAAGAAAATCACCAGTTCTCCTTTGATTTGACTGAAAGAATTTAGTCATTTGCTAAGACATTTTCTCTCAACCACAGGGATCTTATAGGGGAGCATAAGCAGTAAGTAGCCTTTCCTGAATATGCAACAATATAAGGCAAATTTTAAAAAAAGACATCTGAAATACTCAAATCAAATACTAAGTACTGCAGAATGGAAAACTAAATTGTAAATAGAAAAATCCTAGGAAAATATTATTATAAAAAGGATAATTTGATGTAGCCCAAATGTTCCATAACTTAAAAAGGGAGAAATAAAGATATAAAGAGAATAATTACTAAAAAGTTTACCGAAGTATTACTATCTAGGCATATTAATCAGAAAGAGAGAGATATGTACGTGTTATCTATAATTTTAACAGCAGAAAAGAGGCTATGTGTACATAAAATATCATGTAAACTAATGCAATTAATAAAATAATGTATTCCAATTTAGTACAAAGAGTTTAGTAGGAACTCTAAAATATGGGTATAAAATAACAAAAGACCCCATATTGTACCTGGCTGAATAATTCACAGAAAGCACCAGATATACAATATGTAACAGCAAATAAAACTATTATTGATTTCAACATTCTATAGTGTGTGTTCCTATAAACGTGTTTCTCTCTTTCTGTGAAAATTTCACTCTCATAATAGGGCTGATTTCATTCCACAGGTGAAAACACAAGAATTGGAAATATGAAGTAAGAATTGTGGAAACCTATCTTTGAAAAGTCCAGCATAGCTAACATGGCTAGCATTTTTCTTTCCTCACATTATCACCTTTTTTTTTTTACATTTTGTAGGTCGATTTTTAACATCAGCTTTTCAAATTATGCATTTGTTCAAGTTTTCATGAGAAAGACTCTTTTTTGCATTGTCATTTGTTCCATCCTGGAATCAAATTGGAGATTATTAAACTCTAATGTGTTCTAATGAAATTATTTTCATTTGTAATTTTGCTTATTGGATTCTACAAAAATTAGAATCTTGCTCATACAAATTCTTGGCCTGAATAGAAATTAACATGTTTGCCTTCTAAGTGTGAAGCTGTTTTTCTGCAAATAGACATTTGAGCAATATCAGCATGGGTATTATCTAGAATACTCATGTGGCAAAGTCTCTTAATTTAATAGATTATCTCTTTCTTGGCTTTAAGCATGTGAAATGAAGATGGGTATTAGTACCTCATTAAATCCAGCTGAGAACATCTTCCTCCCTGCACCCTTTCAATTTACATATAGGAAGCAACTATTCACATAATAACATGTCCTTTTAATCCCTTGTTTTATTCCTGGGTGAATAAGACCTGCTTATTCAGCTGTAAAACTGAATAACTTTTCAGAGTATTAAAGGTATCTCTGTAGCTTTAGGAGACCCATCAAATCACTCTGTAATTTAAGCATGAAGAAAGATTTTCAGGGTAATGTGTTAATTAAGAAGGCTTTTCTTCCTCAGTAGATCAGACCATGATGCTCGATGGAACTTAAAGTCTGCCATTTTATACTAACCAGTGTTTCTCCATCACAGCTATTGTTACTATCTTTTCACTTTTTCCACCCTGCATTACATAAAAATATGTGACCTGGTTTTCAAATATGCTAAATTCTTCATACTTGCAGAAAATTGGGTTGGCCTGAACAAAAATTGTCAATCTTAGCAGGCAAACCAGAAGATAATTCTATTTTATCATAAAGCTACATTAACAGAATCTTGCAGGTCTGGAAGTACAAATCTCCTGGCTTCTGAGAAACTAGGGAGGATTCCTTCTGAGCCTTTTGCTTCACTCACTATCCAGCTGTAGGCTATATCCTCCCGTATCTACCTTTATCGATTCCCTAGGCAGCATCTTTTTTCCCCATTTCCTAAGATCTGTCCCCCATAACATTATATCACCTTCCCCTTCCGATTCATTCACCTCCACAAGTTCCCATGGGAGACAGATTGGGATCTGTGAGAACAAAATGTAGTTGTATCTCTCCCATCTTCTGCCAGTAACTGCCCAGGATCACAGGAAGGATCTTGTAAATCAGCTGTGTCAGTTGAGGTTATAGCTAGCTCTTCTTCAGGAATCTGTCAATATCTCCCTCTCATGTCCTATATTCCTAATGTGAAAGGTACTAAGTCATTTCCTGTGCCTCCTACTTGCTGTCTTTCTATCCTCAAGTTTCTTACACACTGTATAACTCCTCTGGATTTAATTGCTTAGCCACTGAGAAAGTGGAAATAAATTTCAATTCTAGATTCTTATAAAGTTATGCATAAGTCAGAAATGTGTGTGTGTGTGTGTGTGTGTGTGTGAGAGAGAGAGAGAGAGAGAGAAAGAGAGAGAGAGAGAGAGAGAGAGAGAGAGAGAGAGAGAGAGAGAGAGAGAGACTATGTTTAGCTTCTGGATAATGTAGTGCTTAAAGTACCACTTTTCACACAGGACACTGGGCTCGAATCCCGGCTGGTATATATTTTACCAGTAGGGGTCCTGGGCAAAGACCCATCCTATATTTTTACCATAATGTATAATCACAA
>NW_015392740.1:13952-17074 GCF_001527695.2 Protobothrops mucrosquamatus
AAATGGCTATGTCCTTAATAACTGCAAGTAGTCTGACATGATTCTGCCTCAGCCAGCAATATTTAGCATTCTGATTTCTCTTCAGATGGTATAAATCTTTCAATATTTGTTAAGAATCAGTTTCCCTTTGCTAGATGCCTTTGGCAATAATGTTTTTGCCTTCACCAAGGTACATCTAGTTTGGTTATTTCTGCCTGTAATTTGTTAATTTGTAAAAGGTTCAGACATTTGTCCTTGAGACAAAAGACTGTAAACTTCTCTGGAAGATAACAGAGTAATGCTACATTGCCCTTGAGGCTTCAGGCAACATTTTAAATTATGTTTATTATCAAAAAGATTTACATTGCTTCTGTTGTTTTCCTGTGTTTGCTTGATTACAGTTGCTTGTTCAGATGTTAGATGTAACTCAAACAAATAAAGCCTTGAGTGATTTTGATAGATTTCAGCCTGTTAGAGTGTGTTCTGAATGTGCCTTAATTAATCTGCCAAAAGCAACATATTCTCAGATCTTTTTTTAAAAAAAAATCATTGTGAAAACACTTGTACTAGTCTCAAAGACTCAACACTTGGGTGAGCTTCTACCCTAGAGGCATCTGCAGTATCTATTCTTTCATCAAAATGACAAAAGTCCCATCATGCTACTTCTTACAACCTTGGTTTCCCTTTGACCTCCCTACTTCCCAAAAGGGACTCTCTGTTTTTCTCCCCTTTTTCTCCAAAAGGAAAAGGATTCTGCCAGAACTAGAGTGAGGTTGTGCTGATATATTCTCCAGACAAAATTAGAAAATTAGATTATAAAAATATAAAAAGAAACATACACAGAAGCCTTTTATCAATCCAGAAAGCAGAGTTTCAAACTTCTCTTCCTGGTCTGTTCATAAGTGTTTGGTAAGCAGTTATTTTTATTAATAGAAATATGTTAGTAATTTGTTAGGTGAGTGTTATAATATGCCATACTAATCTACTGATATTATATTAACCTGTTGGGACATATAGGAAGAGAAGCTAATAAACAGAGAGAAACATACTTTTACCTCCAAATTTTGTAAATATAATAGATATATCTATGGTCACAATAGCAATTTACTGCCAAGGAAATTTCATAATATAGTTAAAAACTCCAAACATATTTTAGACCAGATAAACTAATAGTTTAATAGATCATATATTATGATGTTTCTATCATGTTTCTCATGGTCCATATAATTCTCTATCTTAATATGCCTGTTTATATACTGTATTTGATTCACTGCTAGTATGTAATCTTTAGTGTTCATAGTCGTGTTCCTAATATTTGACTAAGTAATTAGATCTGGTCTCTTTCATCTGGTAGTATGGAAAATAATTTAACATGTCACTCATGTAATTGCTTCAAAAATGTTCACTGTAAAAGCATGGAATTCTCCATTGTTCTGGTCATCCCAAACTTTCTATATTCTTAAAACTACTTATAAGAGGCACCATTAAGCAAGCTGGTTGAACCCATGTGAGTTTTTAGGCATCTGATAGAATTTATAGAAGAAACCTGATAAAGGAAGATAGGGTTTTTATTGACAGAATGTTTTTTTATCTCTTCCATGTTACATTTTTTTTTACTTTTAATAGAATGTATGGCTTTGCCATTCTAAAATTTTAATCAGTATTCTTTTGTTTTATTACATGTATAGCAACCAGATTCCACATCTCTTCATACACACACAAACACAGAGAGACAAATATAACCAAACTAAAACACATCTAGTTTGATAGAATTTTATTGTTAAAAATTATTTCTTTGTCTTTCTGCCCTAAGGAGCAATATTTACAAGTTAGGGGTCTTTGAATTTTTAATCAGATTCCTTTAAATTATGTCTAACAGGAATATAGATAGCCCTTTAAACTATTGTGTCTTGTGAATATGATTTTTTAAAAATATTTAAAATATAATAAATTGTATATTTCCATAGACAGCAAAAGAAAAGTTTTCAACATCTCCATAATGCCAGCCTTATTTCTTCCTCTGATCTATGCAACACTCAGTGGCAATAGAATATATTAATAAACTTCTCAAAGGCAGAATGCAAATAATATCCTTAGCTTCTACTTTTGTTGATTCTTCTACTTATCACATAATAAAAATGTGAAATACAAAGAACATAGAATGTTTAGACTTATGAGGAACTATTGTGGGTTGGAAGAACAGTTGGTTCTTTCCAATTTATCTCCTATGATTCTATACAGTAGTGGCCAAAATTGTGGAAACCTTTTGGGAAAAGTGTACAGTAGAAATGCCACCTTTGGTTAAGTTTCCACCAATTTTTCTTCTAATTTCTTTATAACTGTAGCCTTGTTCACTTAATAATACTATTTTACAGCGCTTTCTGGATGACCAGTCAACTCTTTGCACCATTACTTTAATTTTATTACATTTTACAAGCTCACTAAATGAAAGAACACAAAAAACCCCAACCAACTTGATAGCGATCACATAACACACTGACAAATATCCTCCTCTCAGCTTCAACACATGACATCAATAACTGAATCCTACTGTGATCTGATTGGCTCATTGCCAAAACAAGATGACACCTGACTGGCTCTCTAAACACTCATGCTCATTGGCTACAATCAGATGAAGGAAAGCTACCTGATATCAACCTAAGCAAGTTGTGCCTTCTTTTTCTGGTTATTTGGCTATAACCAGGGCTTTTTTTCTCATAGAACGCCCAGAACGGAGTTCCGGCACCTTTTTTGGATGGAACCTTGTAGGGTAGGCAAGGCAGGTTGTATGACATGTATGAGTTCCGGCACCTTTTTTTTTTTTTTTTTTTAGAAAAAAAGCACTGGCTATAACTTTTCATAGAATACAGTACAGATAATTGAACAAACTTTGTTGCATTACATTCTTGATTAAATTATCTTTCCATTGTTATATAATTTTATGGTACTACTCCCAAAAAAGTGGTGTTATTAGCCATCAAACCTCAAAAATACACTTTTCCCAAAAGGTTTCCACAATTTTGGCCACTACTGTATTTTAAGCAAATATAGAAATAATGTAGAAACAAGTTAAACTATAAATAACTTTAGAAAACTACAAATTACACCAGATCTAGATATCTTGCAACCAATAATACTCTCTC